>NC_135541.1:2567408-2800410 GCF_045843805.1 Urocitellus parryii
GGACGCTTTTCTGTATCCCAAACTCACAGGAACTGCTGGCCTCTGATCTTCCAGCCTGAGCGTGAATCACTTTTGTGTTTCAGTCTGTCCTCTGGCGGGTCCCAGTCTGGGGTCTTGAAGGGCCTCCTTGGAAACGAGGGTCAGGATGTCATGGGGGGGGGGCGCCTGAGCATCAGGGGGTGTTTCCTGTTTGGTTCTTTCTCCGTCATGGTTGCCCCTCCCTGGGCGTCCCACCCCTCCATCCTCCTCCCTGCTGCCGCCACCCCGTCCCAGCCTGGAGCCTGCCATTCTGGGGACACTGCCCCTGGCCGCCATGTCCTGGGCCTTTCACGTCAGGACTTGCAGCAGCTGGCCTGGTGCGGGGGCTGGCCTGGGAGTGGGCAGTGGGGGCACAGCGATTCTCACCACATGCCCCTCCCTGAGGCCCTGAGCACAGCTGGACACACTGCCCACTGCTACCAGGTGGGCAAAGGGCCATCAGAGGGCACCCAGGGACAATGGGAAGGGAGGGGCCTGGGGCCTTTCAGAGGCCTATTTATCTGTTTGCTGGTTTCTGTAGGATGGCTGTTGCCCTTACGCTCTGCCCCGCCTGGAAGCCCTCACGGAACCCTCAGGGAACCCGCGGGAAGCTGTGCTGGCTCAGCGTGGCCCACTCCGCCCACCCCAGATCTCTGGTGGCTGCAGTGTGGGTGGATGTGTCCCTCCTGTGCTCTGCTGGCATTGCCTGTGGGCTCAAGGCCGAGGCCCGCAGCTGGCCTCCTGGCCGCTCTGGGTGTGCTCAGGGCAACTGGACCCTGCACCCTCCAGGTCTGCCTCTGGCTCTGGAGGAGAGTGTGGTGACATGGGGCAGAAGTCCTCGAGGACACCCGTGGAACCCTGGGGGGGGCCTTGGTTCAGGACTTGGCGGATGGTGACAAGTCCGGAACCCCGAGGTGGGGTTTTTGTGGTGGGGAAGAGGTTGTGGTCCACTCTGAATACGGCACGGACAGCTGGGGCTTCCCCAGGAGCAGGGGATTCAGTGGTTGAACAGGACCAAAGAGGAGGTGTTGTAAGCAGGCGCTCTGGGGAAGCTGAAGTGCAGGGCTCTTGCTAAAGGCTGGACGGGGTGCCCAGACACCTCCCAGGGGGACTAAAGGCTGGTCAGGGTGCCCAGACACCTCCCAGGGGGACTAAAGGCTGGACGGGGTGCCCAGACACCTCCCAGGGGGACTAAAGGCTGGTCAGGGTGCCCAGACACCTCCCAGGGGGACTAAAGGCTGGACAGGGTGTCCAGACACCTCCCAGGGGGACTAAAGGCTGGACGGGGTGCCCAGACACCTCCCAGGGGGATTAAAGGCTGGACGGGGTGCCCAGACACCTCCTAGAGGGACTAAAGGCTGTACGGAGTGCCCAGACACCTCCCAGGGGGACTAAAGGCTGGACAGGGTGTCCAGACACCTCCCAGGGGGACTAAAGGCTGGACAGGGTGTCCAGACACCTCCCAGGGGGACTAAAGGCTGGACGGGGTGCCCAGACACCTCCCAGGGGGACTAAAGGCTGTACGGGGTGCCCAGACACCTCCCAGGGGGACTAAAGGCTGGACGGGGTGCCCAGACACCTCCCAGGGGGACTAAAGGCTGGACAGGGTGTCCAGACACCTCCCAGGGGGACTAAAGGCTGGACGGGGTGCCCAGACACCTCCCAGGGGGACTAAAGGCTGGACAGGGTGTCCAGACACCTCCCAGGGGGACTAAAGGCTGGACAGGGTGTCCAGACACCTCCCAGGGGGACTAAAGGCTGGACGGGGTGCCCAGACACCTCCCAGGGGGACTAAAGGCTGGACGGGGTGCCCAGACACCTCCCAGGGGGACTAAAGGCTGGTCAGGGTGCCCAGACACCTCCCAGGGGGACTAAAGGCTGGACGGGGTGCCCAGACACCTCCCAGGGGGACTAAAGGCTGGACGGGGTGCCCAGACATCTCCCAGGGGGACTAAAGGCTGGTCAGGGTGCCCAGACACCTCCCAGGGGGACTAAAGGCTGGTCAGGGTGCCCAGACACCTCCCAGGGGGACTAAAGGCTGGTCAGGGTGCCCAGACACCTCCCAGGGGGACTAAAGGCTGGTCAGGGTGCCCAGACACCTCCCAGGGGGACTGGAGGGTGGGGAACCTGATCCGATATGGGGGTGGGGTCTCGCCTACCTGGCATGGTTCTTGGCAAGTCTGGGTTTTTGGGTGCACAGATGGGCCCAGGAGGAGTCTCGGAGCCTGACTCATGTTTGGTCAGAGACCCTGTCACTGATGGATTGGGTTGCTGCATCCGAGGCCTGGTGTCCCTGAATGTGGAGTCAGAGCATGGCTTCTAATTCCTGCCTGGGCTTCACACCAGGAGAGGCAGCCCAGGGAGGCCTGGAGCTCATTATCTCATTGGTTGCCGTCTTAACCATGTTCCATGTCTGTTACAAACTCACCTGAAGCCAGGTGAATTGTGAAGGACACAGGTGCATTTAGCTCAGGATTCTGGGGGCTGGAAGTCCAAGTGCAGGGCTGCATCTGGCCAGGGCCTCCCACTGCCCCCTAGCAGGCGAGGGTGTCCTGTGGTAGGCGGAGCCAGTGTCCTATAGCTCAGGCCTTGTCCTTACAAAGCCACTGATGCCATCGGGGAGTCCCTACCTTATGACCTCATCTACACCTAATGACCTCCCAGAGCCCCCCCCCCCAATGCCACCAGCATGTGAATCTGGAGATTTAGCCTCCAACACGTGGACTTTGGGGACACAGTCCACCATGGAAGTCACTGTCCCAACTCTACCTGTGACCCCCAGGAGGTGAGAGGAGGGATCTTCTCACTGCCGTTGCCAAGGCTCCTGGCACTTGGCCAGGTCAGGGAATCCCTTGTCCCTCCCTTTGTATGTGCTGACCGTGAGGGTCATGCTTCAATCTGCTCCTCTCAGAGGGGGCTGCTGGGCAGCCTGTCCACCCTGCACCAGGATCAAAAGTTGGTGACAGGCTTAAGCCTCAGGGAGGCAGCGTCCTGTGTTCTGGGTTCCCCTGCGTCATTGGTGTCAAGGAAACAGCAAGATTTTAGAAAGTGCCCCAAACAAAAAGAGGAGACAGCCCCTGACTGGCCACTGAGTACCGTGGGCTTCCGAGGCCTGAGGCCTGAGGCCTTCTGTTTGATTAGACCCAGTTTGCAGGGTCTGCTCCGGGCCACCACCAGGACAATCACGTCCACCTGAGCCTCTAGCCTCTGTGGAGACTCCACCAAGATCACAACCAAGGCCGGAGCCACTCTGAGCTCACACTTAGTGTGGGCTTCCACTCTGGACAGCTTCCCACCAGGGCATCTCCTGCCCACCAGAGCTGGCACCGGGCACTGTCTGCACAAGGGGACCAGTGAGATCACACGCCATGGGTCTGAGAGGGAGGCAGAGCCTGGCGTGGGAGGCTGAGCCTCACCGCTTTTCAGGCACTGATTTGCTATTTATGGGCTAAATGTAGCCCCTAGGGACAGGGTGCTGGCTCTGCTGGACAGGTGCTGGCTCTGCAGCTGACAGGTGGACCCAGAGCTCTCCTGCCAGGCCCAGGCCGTCAAGCAGGGGTGCCATGACCACAGGAGGTCCTCTGCTGTCCAAGCGTGGGACGCTCTTGCCCTGCCCTCTGTGGCACGGGGTGAGGCTGGCTGTCCTGCACACACCTATGGAGCACGTTCAAGTGCTGCTGGGGCTTAAGTGAGAGAAGTGGGTCATCCCCACGTGGCTGCTGGATGCAGGTCCAAGCCCCGGCCGCTCTGCTCTTAAACCAGATGAGCCATACGTCCAGCCCGTGTGTGCTCAGGACAGGAAGGTGCCCAGAAGTTTAGAGTCTAATCCTCTCTCGCTGAGGGCTCTGGGGTTCCCTTGGGACCCGCTGACCTTTCTGTTCCAGGAAGATGCTGCCTGTCAAGGACCTTCCTGATCCCCCCTCTACCCCGCCTTGGGAAGCAGGGCCGGCCAGGGGAGCATCTCCCTGAACCCCACCAGCTGCCAGGCACCAGCTGACCCTTGGGAGTCAGAGGAGCAGTGCCCGGGCTGGCTTCTGTTCATGACCCATTTTCAAGTCCATTTCTTTGAGCTCAGAAATGCCAAGCATTTCCCTGTGTCCCACGAAGGGTGGTCTGGCCAGCTGCACCCTCGGGAGGCCTGTGGTCATGCAGAGGGAGAGGCCCAGGATAAGGTTTCCCGGCCCCTACAGTCACCCCACACCACAGTGCCCACCCGAATTCTGGGGTCCTCTAGGGCAGGGTCACAAACTTTTTCTTCAGGGGTCAGATGAGTGTTCTAGGCTGGTGGCCGAGTGATCTGGGAAACCGCTGAGCTCCACCCTGCGGCAGGGGCTGCAGGAATAGCACGGAAATGAAAGAGCAGGGCCGAGTTCCAATAAAACTTTATCAACAACCTCAGGTAGTGGGCCAGCCCTCAGGCCTCTCAGGGCCACCATCATAATGGGCATTTCATCACCTCCTTGGAGGACATGGGGGTGTGACTCTAAAAACCAGCCCCAGGGCCACCCTGGGGGACACAGCTGCCCCATGAGGACCCCCATGCATCACGGGGTGCAGAGCTGAAGGTCAACATGTCTCCTGAGCAGATGCCCGCCCTGTCCTTTATGTGCAAATGAGAAAACCCAGCCCAGCAGATGCGCCATCTTCCCAGGGCTGTAGGGACAAACGTCCACTAACGGGGGACTGAAGATACCGGGCCTTTATCTTCTCACAAGGTGTCGCGGGGCCAGCCTCCCTCTGTAGGCTCCAGGGGAGGATCCTTCCAGCCTCGACCAGATTCGGGCGGCCTCTGGCTTTCCTTGGCTTGTGGCCGCAGGACCCCAGAGGTGACGTCCATCGCCGTGTGTTCTTTTCCTCTGTGTCTCTGTCCTCTCCTCTTTGGTCCCTTGTAAGGACACCAGCCATTGGGTCTCGGACCCACTCTAAATCCAGGATGCTCTCATCTCGAGATCCTTAAGTAGTTAAGTCTGCCAGATAAGGCGCATCTGGAAGGTTCTAGGTGGACGTGGGTTCTGGGGTGCACCACTCAATCAGTCCACCCCAGCAAAGCTCAGCCGCTTGTCCACGGGCTCGACCCCCAGGTGCCAGAGAAGTGTGTGTGTTCAGAGCCGGGCTCCGGCCTTGGCAAACAGGTGAGGGCTCTGGCCTCCTGGGAGGGTCTCCTGAGGTGCCTTGGGAGAGCTTCTCAGCCTGGAGGGCAGAGCCTTCCGTCAGTCGACGGGTCCCCAAGGTCCTCCTGCCCGCCACGTCCCTCCCCTCACTGTGCCCCCAGGCCAGGCCCCTCCCTCAGGCGGAGCGGCAGCTCCAGCTGCAGTTTGGCCCCCAGGGACGGTGCTGAGGAGTGGCAGTGGCTCGGTGGCTTCTCCAGGCTCGGAGCTGGCTGCCATGTGGTCTTTCTGCCAAGACGGTCCCAGCTCTCTGTGTTCCTGGCTGTGACGCTGCTCAGAGACGTCTCCCTGTTAGAGCGCTCCTGACGTGGCCAACCCACAGACAACAGTCCTAGCTGAGCCTGGAGTCGGGACTGTGAGTGCCCGTGGCCAGCACCAGGCCTACGCGATCCCCGGGTCTCTCTCGGACAGGCTACCACGGCCTCGGGGAGAAAGGACCACCTTCTCCAGGGGACTGTGCAGGGAGGAGTGAGGAGCCGGGCTCTGCAGGGGCCTGCTTGGGTTTGAGTCTCCCACGAGCTGTGTCTTATGTGCAGAAAAAGATCAATCTGCCCTAAAATGTCCTTGCTCCAGGCTCCGGGGAGGCTGTCCTGCATGGTAAGGTCTCTGTTTACCTGGGAGCCTCGGGCCAGGCCAGATAAAGGCCTTAGGCCTTGTAGATCCAGGTGGCCTGTGGAGGGCTGGATGCCTAGGTCAGCCGTGCAGGTCTCAACCATCTCTGCATGTTAATCCCCAACAGCTGTGGCCACCCAGGCTCAGGTGAGCATGGGTCATTAGCCATATCCCCTGCGGGTTGTCAGCGCTGCCCACAGCCCTCTGGAGGGCCATCAGAGCTTGCCCCGGCTCTCTCCTGGACCCAGCCCCATGCTCTTCTTCCCACGGCTGAATCTCATCTGTGTCCTCCAACTGCAAGAAGCTAGAATTCCGGGCTCCGTGGCTTTTCTAAGCTCTGCACGCGCCTCCAGCAGTGCCTGGCCTGCGTTCTGCGCTGGGCCACCTTGAGGAGGTCCCTGTGGCCCTCCCCGTGGTCTGCAGCCCCTGGTGGTGGGGACACCTGGCCCTGTGCCCTGAAGTCAGGGTCACTTTAGCTGCAGGAAGCCACTCTCCTGCGGCCTTTCCCACCCTGCTCAGAAAGGAAGGCCTGGAGCAGAAAGGAGTGTGAAGGGCAGGGGGCAAGAGAGCGCTCAGATTTTGCAGGTTGAGGCCACAGAAGGTGCGAACAAGGGACACCCCTGACCCTGTTACCGGAGGCTGCTCGGCCTCGGCGTGCTGACGGCGGCGCCCTTCCCTGGGCTGGTCTTGCGCTCTGAAGGCTGCTCACCAGCCTCTTTGGCCTCGACCCACTGGATGCCGGCAGAACCACCCCAGCCCCAGTTCTGAATACCAAGTGTCTCCAGGCACGGCCTCAGGAGCCCCCAGTGAGGCCAGGGCTCCAGCTGGCCCTGGTTCTTGGTGGGTGGTCCCCCAAGGTCCCCTCTCGCTGGGCGGTTGTGACGCAGACTGCCCCATGAGATGTCAGCGCAGCCTCCCTCAGCGGTGCCTCCTCCCTGGGAGGGACCCTGTCCTCAGCTGGAGGGACCTCTGAGGAGTGGAGGCTAGTCCAGGCTTGAAGCACCCCCTAGCTGGGGTCACCCTCTGTGGTCAGTTCTGTGAGTCCACTTGGCTGGGCTGAAGGACTCTGAGATCACTGTAAACAGTATTTCTGGGAGAGATGGGCCCTTGCACCAGTGGACTGAACACAGACCCCCTCCCCAGGCCGGGTGGGCATCGTTGGGTCAGTTGAAGACTCAGGCAGAGGAGGAAGGGACGTTCTCTGCCTGAGCTGGGACGCCCACATTCTCCTGCCTGTGGACTTCAAAGGTCTTGCTTCCCGGGTCTTCAGACTCTGGGACTCACAGCAGTGTCCACTCTCCTCCTGGGCCTGGGCTTCACACCATCAGATGCCTCCTTCTTAGCTCTTGTGACGGGACCAAACCACACGCTGGCTTTCCTGGCTCTCTAGCTTGCCGATGGCACATACGGGACCTCTTGGCTCCTGGAACCCCGAGAGCCAATGCCCTCCGTAAGTCTCCTTTTAAACGTAAATCTGCATATTTGACGTAATATAATATTGTGCATCTCCTGCTTGTTGGGCGTCTCTGGAGAAGTGTGACGAATAGACTTAGCCCTGGGAAGCCTCTGCCAGGTAACTCAAAAAAACAGCACACTTTTTGGTGTTCCTGCCATAGAAGCCAGTGGCCTTAATTTTCCTTGAAAACTTCAAAATTGGCATTTTGGGGGTCCACGGCGTCACCTCTCGCCTATCAAACTCCACCTTGCAAGATGGAGAGCCTGGCACTGAGTGACTGGGGGTCTTTGTTCCCATCACTCAGGCAAGTGAGACCCTGTGTTGTAAAATAAGCTGCCAGAAGCACAGAACTGTCATCCATTTACCTTGGCAAATTCCAGAGCCATTGCTCCCGCCTCCATCCAAGCGTGACAGCCAAATGTGCCACCTACCTCCTCCCGGGCTGGAAGGGAAAGCTCGCCGTGGCTTTGTTTTTGCAGTGGACGGTGGCCCGGGTTTGATCCGGCTCCTTTTAATAAGACCTCATTCAGGCCCAGAGATGGATGACGAACTTCCACATCAATCTTCGGGGCCTGATCTTATTACAATCCACCACAAATATAACCATAAAAGCCCTATTGATTGATGCAGAGCTTGGTAATCCATCTGTCCCCATCCATTATTCTGGGTATAATTTTTCATTATCAGGATGGCAGCTGATTCCCAGCACATTAGTATACAGTGGCAATTACCAGGAGCAGAAAGAGCCCCTAAATTAGCAGGAGCAATAACACCTGTCAGGAAGGGGAGCGAGATCCTCACACAGCGGGCTCCCGGCTCCAGGACCAGGTCTGCATGGCAAAGAGCTTCTCGATGGGATTCAGTGTCGACCTTGGAAGTGGAGAGGGGAGAGCTGGGTGCTTCTCCTCTCTTGGGACTGTGGCCAGCATGTGCCCTTCAGGTGACATCCCTGTCGGCCTCATCACAGCCCTCCTGAGAGCTGGCAGGAAGATGGCTCCCGAGCTGCCTGGCCAGGGTCAGGAGGCTTGGTGGACAGGTGTTCCTGCCTGTGTGATCCAGCGGCCTCCAGAGACTCACCAGAGTGTTCAAGGTGTGGATAGAGATGCCATGGGAAAGGGCAGCCCTGGGCACTTCCTCCTGAGGACAGGCCTGTGCAGAGCCGGAAAAGTCCTGTGGAGGGTCAGTGGGGTGGGGTCCTCTCCCAGGTAAGGATGCAGGAGCGGACACCTTTCCAAAAGGCAGCTCTTTTCAATGCCAATGCAAAACATTGAGGGGGAGGTATGGCTGAAATATCCGGAGGGTCAGTGAAGGGATTAGACTGGCCAATTTCTTCCTGAGTTGTCCGAAATCAAGAATCCTGTCCGTCTGAGTTCTGCCGGGGGCCGTCATGCGAAGCCGTCTGCTCTCAGGCTGCTTCACCAGGTCCAGCTCAGCGGGGTGAGGCCGCCACTGCCCCACGCTGTGGGCTGGCCCTAAGTTAAAGGCTGTCTTTGCAATCGTCTTGACAGCGGCCAGTGGAAATCCCAGCAGACAGTGGCCGGGTGGAGATGACCAGGAAGGTGCTCATCTTTCAAACCAAAAGGCGGCAATTTGAGTCTCAGTGTTAATCGATCATGGAAAGCAGATTTGTAGTTCTATTTGGTTTATAAGCAAGGCCACTGGGGCTCTTCGTCTGAACTGGGGTCTGGCGCTGGGGTCTGCTCTTGTTCACACAGTTTTACTGGACACAGCCACACCCGTTGGCTGACATGTGGTCGGTGGCCCACTCTGGCACCAGGACAGCAGCTGAGTAGCTGTGACAGCCTGCTGGGCTGGGCGTGGTGTGTGACTCGTGGGTTTGGAGTTCCCCCCAGGGAGGTCCCCCCAGGGTGGTGGCGTGAACCTCTAAGGGGTGGCCCATGGGAGGTCCTGCTTCACTGGGGACATGGGGCCTGTGGGGCCCTAACCTCTCTGCCCTGGCTCCCAAAGCCATCTGCCAGCACGTGTGTGCACCTCCCGTCACCATCTGCCGTGTGACCCAGCCTCCCAGACCTGAGCCCGGGCGGGGGCCATGACCTGGGGCCTCTGGGCTGGTCAGCTCTCTGCCTCTGTGAAAGGGCCTGAGATGAACCCGGCGTTGACAGGAGGGAAGCCTTACTTTGGCCACTGTCTTGGAGGTCTCCGTCCCAGCTGCCTGTCCCTCTCACTGTGGGAAGGTGGTGAGGCACAAGGTCACGTGAGGGCGTGGGCAGAGCCACCTCCTCCCCTGGTGGCAGCTGGAGGTACAGAGAGTGTGAGCTGAGGTCCCCACCGCTCCTTCAAGGGCACAGCCCAGCCCACTGATCTCCTTCCACCTGTCTCCACCTCTGAAGGTTCCTCCAGCTCCCCATAGAACCAACAGCCGGGCGCTAAGCCTTCTCCGCATGAGACCCTAAGATCTACACCAAGGCATGGCACCTTCCTGAGAAGGTCTAGAACAGGAGATCGGGGATTTGAATCCCAGCGGTGCTTCAACTAAACTTTCAAACTCTTTCAAAGATCCAAACCAAGAACAACCCAAACTGTGAGCTAAAAAAAACCCTTTTCTCTTTCTACAGTTAGCTGCTTCGGGTATTTGGTTGTAGTACTGCCAAGCTGACTAACACAGAGACCATATTTCCTGTAAAGTCTGAAATACTTACTGTCCGGTCCTTTACGACAAAGTTGTCTGGGATCCACATGAAGAAGTAAGGGACTCAACACCAATAAGGAAGTGGCTCCTGGCATTTAGAGAGGACCAAATGATTGGACAGATGATTCAGACAACAAACAACTTCTCACACCATGCTCAGTTCTCTGACTAGCAACCAGCATTCCAGATAGAGAAAGGGATGATGGATCCTTTAGGGTTTTCCATATTCCAAACTGCTTCCTGCCAATATTATTAGGATCATGTTTCCAAAAAACCCAGTCTTTCTCTGCCCTCCCTGACCATAGGTAGGGTCTGTAGGTTCTTCTCGTAGCTGTGGCGTTTTATGCAGGAACCGAGGACCGTCAAAGCCCAGGTGTGAGACTTAGAAACACAAAGCTGGGGTTTTTGCAAGCAAAGTACATGAGGAGTGTGCTTTATCTATACCAATTACAGACAAAGGTTGGCTGCGATGTGCTGGGCTGGGGTTTAGCTATTTGATTTTCTCAGTGACTCCAGAGCAGGCAACTGCCCTTCATCCTGGGTCTGCCAGGTGACCAGGAGAAAGTGCCCCTCCCTGTCCAGGCCTCGGCTCCTGGTTAGTCAGGCGGGTACGAACAGCACAGGAGGAGGCTGGGCCCGTGGCACCACTGTGTGGAGCTCAGCGTGGAGAAGCATCCACTCAAGAAGCAGAGCCGTTCATCATCGCGTTCGTCGTCCGGACTCTCTCCTCCGGCCATTAACCACACATTGCTTCCTCTAAATTTTAATTTGGGAAGTGCAAGGGAGAGAATTCACGTGGAAGGTGGGGGAAAGGCCCCCAGAACAAGCCGACGTTGGAAATACCGTCATCGTCTTTGCTCCTGTTCCCCTGGTTCTTTTTGGACTTCTCAGTTGTAAGTTTAATAACATGACATTCAGCGGCCGCTGCGAGATCCATGCTAGGTATTGTGCATGCCCAAGGAAGGGAGCAGGTATAAATCAGGAAGATTTGGTCCTTTATAAGGGGCCCCAGGTGCACACGGGCCTCTGGCAAAGAGCTGGGCTTCTGTTCCGAGTGGTCAGGAGCTGCTCCCCTCTCCTGCTCTTGGTTTCTTTGATTCCTCAGAAGAGGAAAATGGATGCCTTCCCAGCTCACCCCAGGAGATGGCAGGGAGTTAAACACTGAGGGTCCCGCTGCCTTTCTGAGAATTCCAGAGCCTTCCCCCCCCCCGAGACTCTACCCAACAAAGAGCTTCCTTAGCAATCAGAGGTCAAGATACCGAGGTTCCCTCTGTGGCCCAGGAGATGTTAGACGACGTGTGACGCACGCCATTCTCCCAGGGGTTGCTCTGTGCCTCTGGAGGGCTGGCCTCTCCGTCCATCCTGCAGCTCCCTGTGGCTCACCCTGCCCTCTTCGCTCTGGGCTCTGTATGTGTTCAGTGTTGGCAGAGAGTGTGGCAGCTCTAGACCAAGAAAGATCAAGTTCTTGTTGTGGGAACTGACCCCGAGCACGAGCTGGAGAAAGCACTCCTCAAGGGCCTCCCTCGCAGGAGAGGGCGGGGCTGTGCGTTTGCCTCCGCGAGGTAGAAGCTCCCCGGAAGGGAGAGGAGCGGCCTCTACGTGGAGACAAGAGGAGGGAGCCCACCAGCTGAGCACACCCTTGGGCTAACTGCAAGGGAATCAAGGTGGTGGGACACCTCTGCTCTCAGTGCGGCCGTGAAGCAGCAGATCCCACGGAACGGGAAGAAGTCGCACCAGCTTCCCCGATGGCTCTCCCTTCCGCAGGGTGATGACGGTGTCCACCTTTGTGACTCGTGCCAGGAATAAATGGGATAAGAACACACTGGACTGTTGCTATAGCTCATTGAGCATGTCTCTGACCATCAGTGCCTTTGCCTTCCTCATCACCACCATCGTCATCACTACCATCACCATCACAATGACGGTGACGATGATAATGTTGATGATGGTGGTGACAGGATGACACTGATGATGAAGATGATAGGGATGATGATGGGGACAGGAATGATGATGATATTAGTGAAATCACCATCTTTCTTTTCATCCTCATCACCTTCATCACCACCACCATCACCATCATCATCACTATAGTCATCATAATCATCACAAACAATATCACCATTGTTGTCATCACCACCATCATCATCATCACCATCACCACCACCACCATCATCATCACCACCACCACCATCACCACCACCACCATCACCATCATTATTATCATGATCACCACCATCACCATCATCCATCATCATCATCACCATCATCACCACCACCATCACCATCATCACCACCATCACCATCATCACCATCACCACCATCATCTTCACCATCATCACCACCATCATCATCATCACCATCACCATCACCGTCATCACCATCATCACCATCATCACCATCACCATCATCACCATCATCACCACCATCATCACCATCACCATCACCATCATCACCACTACCATCACCATCACCATCACCATCATCACCACCATCATCACCATTACCACCATCATCAGCAGCAGCATCACCATTACCATCAGCATCATCACCACCATAATCATCACCATCAGCACCACCATCATCACCATCATCATCACCATCATCATCACCATCACCATCATCATCACCATCACCACCACCATCACCATCATCACCACCATCATCATCACCATCACCACCATCATCACCACCATCATCATCACCATCATCACCATCACCACCATCACCATCATCACCATCAGCACCACCATCATCATCAACATCATCACTATCATCACCACCACCATCACCATCATCAGCACCACCATCATCATCATCCCATCCTCATTATCATCACCATCACATCATCATCACCATCACTACCACCATTGCTGTCACCATCATCACAGTCATCCTACCATCACCATAACCACAATGTCCCCAGCACGACACAGTTGCCATCCTTGCCTTCCCTTTCCACACGTCAGCCTACTCCTCATCCCAGGAAGCTCAGACACAGGATAGGCCCGTCCTCTTCCTGGCAGCATGGCTGTGTCCTGACGAGGCTGAGGGAGGGTGTGGACTGAGGGTAGGTGGACACTGAGCAGGCAACACCCTCCATGCTTGTCCCTTAAACGGCGTCCTTTCAACACTTCCTCTGCCCACAGGTCTCTGTCCGGTCTCAGGGAACCCGGTGGGGGAGCACTCACCTGGGTGTGGTGGAGCGTGGTGCCTGCAGTGTAGCTTAGCTTTCAGCCCCGCTGGCACACTGACCTGGCAGCCCTGGAGGGAGGGGAACTCACCCACCTGGAGGGTCACAGCAGGTGCCACAGATTGGGCACAGGTGTACGGAAGGCTGTGGGTCAGAACTAGCAGAGAATCCGGCAAGTGCCCAAGCAGCTGTTCCCTAGGAGTGGGCATCATGGCTGAGAGGGCCACCACTGGCACCGTGTGACACACCGAAGGTGCACAGCAAACAGATGGTGAGCGGGTGCGTGGCAGATGAATGAACTGCGCCCTGACACTCCAGCGTCAGCTGCTCGTTCCCTGGTGGTGCTTGTCCCGTGGGCTGGGAATGGGAATCCCTCCTGACAAACGGCAGTGGCCCCCACGGGGGGGGGGGGAGACAGGGCTCGTTTTCCGGTTGTGACAATTTTAATTATTTATCAACAATTTCCCACGCGAGATCGTTCTCGGCAGAGAGGTAACATCTGTCTGTGAGGCTCTCTGGGAGGCCACCAGAGAGATCTCGACACTCTGCCATCTGCCCCACAGGAACACGCACCTGTGCTCTCAGCCCCGCCCACCTGCTTGGTCAGGTGTGACAGGCAGCTCTCTGCAGAGTGGGCGCAGAGTGGGCGTTAAGATTGGGTGCCCCCTGGAGGCAGGGTGGGCACCCACAAGTTTGAGAACAGGGCAGATCAGCGGGTCAGGAGGGCAGGCCTTTGTCCTCCAGCTCCCCAGATGTAGGTCTAGCCAACCACAGAAGGACAGAGCCAGGGCGGTGGACCTTCAGATGGCCCTGGCCCAGCACTCGGACAGGAATGATCCTAGTGTCCATGTCCCAGGAAGGCTGTGACAGATGTGGTTAGGAAGGACGGGCCTGGGGTGGGGCCAGAGGCAGGAGCTGCTGCCAGCCTGCCCCTCTCCCTTGCCCCTGGCTCCTGTGGAGGGGCACTGGGAGGAGGGAGAGGGAAGCCCTGTCTTCAGGCATCTGCCTGCATGGTCAGCAGATAGCTCCTGGCCAGGCTCTGGCTGTCCTGCTGTTGAAGCAGCCTGTTCGTCTGTTCTGCTGAGCCCACTGCCCACCCGCCTTCCTTCCCCCACCAGAGAGAGGGACAGGCAGGGAGGGCAGACCATCTGTGTCAGGTCCTGGGCCACCCTGGCCTTTTCGGGGTTAGACCAAACCTGTCCTCACACCCCCCACCATGCTCATGGGTGCAGAATTCAGAAGCAGAACTCAGGTGCAAGGGGGGGCAGGAGGTCCTCCGGGAAGGTCTCCTTGGGGCCCTCCTGCAGCCAGTAACAGCAGCAGGCCAAGGACACAGCTGCCTGGGGCCAGTCCTGGCTCAGGGCCTGCGAGCCCAGGCCAGGAGCGTCCCTCCCTGACCCAGGCGGGAGCAGCCGGGCGGGAGCCCCAGCGCGGCCCTGACGCTGTCTCCTCCTCCAGGTTTGGCTGTGCATCAGATCATCACCATCACCGTCTCCCTCATCATGGTCATCGCTGCCCTCATCACAACTCTTGTCTTAAAAAATTGGTAAGGCCTGGAAATGGGGGGCTGCGGGGTCCCCAGGGAGGTGTGCACAGCGAGGCGCTGACCTGTCGACTCCGGCTCGGAGGTGCAGCCTCTGTGTCCTTTTCCCGTCTGGGGCAGGACGGTCCACGCAGCCTGGCCTGGGCCCATTGGCCGCCGGCTAGGCGGAGACTGCTCCATGACGTGGCCTTGCTGTGGCTTCCTTGGCAGCAGAAAGCCGCGGACTCAGCTTCCCTGGACACCTTTGCCCCCGCCCCAGCTCTGCTCCTGGATCCCTGTGCACCTGGGGGTGCCCCCAGCACAATTCCTACTTCATCACCCCCCAGGCCCTTCCCTGGAAAGGCAGGGACCACCCCACCTGCTCACGGTCTGGGTGGCCAGTGGCCGGCCAGCCTTGCCCAGCCCCTCCCCTGCCCTCTCGTGGCCACTGTTTCTGAAGCAGGTCACGCTTGGCCGCGGGCAGCCTGCCTTCACCTGTCCCTCCTGGAAAGTGGCCTACTTTGAGGCCGGCCTTACTGGGTACGCACTCCTGACACACTCCTGAGCCACCAGGGAGCTGCTGGGAGACCCTGCCGCCCACAGCCACCTGCAGCCGCCCACAGCCACCCGCAGCCACGGTGCCTCCAGCTAGCACTAGAGCTTCTGGTCCTCCGTGGAGCAGCTGGGGCCCAGGTCCGGCAGCCTGCAGACATGACGTGAAACAGACGGGGAGACACTGGAGCAGGAGAGCCAGGCACCTACTGGTGGGGTCTGACACAACCAGCAGCCCCTCCCAGATGCTGGCCTCCAGGCTGCCGCCTCCTGCAGCCAGCCCAGGGGCCCCACCTGTCTTCGGGGGCAGGAGACGAGGACAGCACAGGTTGTCCTGAAGCAGTGGAGCTTCTCAGGCAGGGCTGGCCCAGGCCGGGGTTAAAACCCCTGGATCAGATGGACGTCCAGCAGGACAAACCCCTCGGGCCCTCTTGGGAAGGGCATCATGCCTTCAAAGGAGACAGGGTGTAGCCCCTCTCTGTGGCAGGTGGCCCAGCTGTCCTCGCGGTTCGTAGACACCTGGTCTGCAGGAAGACGCCAGAGTCCTGGGAAAACCTCCCGGGGGCGAGGGGCCATGACCAGGGGGCGAGGGGCCATGACCAGGGAGCGAGGGCCATGACCAGGGGGCGAGGGCCGTGACCAGGGGCCTCCTCTGTGGCCTCGGCCCTGTGCTCGCCTTCTCCTTTGGGGTGGGGAGCCCACTGCAGGAGGCAGAGCCGGGGAGTGAGTGGGACTTCCAGAAGACAGGGTCCCCGCCCAGCGTGTCCCCTCACTTCACACGGGCTCTGGGGATAAAAGGGGGACACAGGGAGACAGACTCCACAGGGGTGTCCTTGGCTCCCCAAGCTACAGGAAGGTCCCCCAGCCACCCACTCAACCTCCTCGCAAACTTGTCCTTAAAGGGGCACGCAGGAGGCCACTGAGTGCCTTTGCAGTGCCTGCCTTCATGAACAAGGGCAGGAGTCCCCTGCTCACCCTCAGTGGCCTCTGCAAACCCCTGAGATCCAGGGAGGGGGATGAGGCCGAGGACGACAAGCCGGAGAGCCCCTGCAGACCCTGTCGGGGACGAAGGAGGCACCAGGCTCCTCTCTGGCTTGTGAATTGGTTGGGCTGAGGACGGGGAACCCCTCCTTATCAACTCTCTCTGGAGACTGTCACATGGTCCATCCCCGACTGGACCCCAGGGATCCCCCGCCATCTGGCCCCCCAGCAGCGAGCACCACCAGTTTGCATGCTGAGAGGTGCCTGTGGGACCTTGGTCCTTTGGCATCCTTCAGTAAGGCCTGCAGCCCCACCTCTCAGCCGACCAACCGCGCGCGCTCCGGAGCTAATGGCCATATTTAAAATTCAAATTTTATATTTTTAAAAAAGCGCTGATGGCTTGATTGTGGTTGATCTTTCTGAAGAGGCTGGGAATTACCATCTAATATTAAATGGCGTCTGCCTCGTGCCTGAGGGACGCTTCCACCCTGCTTCGAGAGAGCGGCGGGTGGGGCCCTGCCTGCCCCCCACCCGAGCCCTCTCTCTCCTAGCTGCGCCCAAAGCGGGAACACCCGGAGGAACAGCCACCAGCGCAAGACCAACCAGCAGGAGGAGAGCTGCCAGAACCTGACGGACTTCACCCCGGCCCGGGTGCCCAGCAGCATGGACATCTTCACGGCCTACAACGAGACGCTGCAGTGCTCCCACGAGTGTGTCCGGGCGTCCGTGCCCGTGTACACCGACGAGACGCTGCACCCCTCGGGGGAGTACAAGTCCACGTTCAACGGGAACCGGTAAGCTCAGTGTGGGCAGGTCCCACGCGCTGCTCCCGGGTCAGACCCTGGCGCTGGCTGTGGCCCCGCTGCAGCCCCTGGACAGGTCAGGTGGCCCTACAGACCACTGAGGGGCCAGCAACGCAGACAGCCACTTTGGCCAAACAGGAGGAAGGTGGTAGGTACCCATGGGCACGTCGCCTCCCCCAGGGAACAGCAGTGTGGTGGGAATCCCCAGGTGTGGCAGGGAAAGGAGCCGCGGGCTCCCCTGCGTTCTCTGCTACGTGGGGCAGGCAGTGCCCGTCACCCTGGGGTTCAAAGCCAGCCATGCAGCTGTCCCTCCTGAGGATGGACACGTTAGACTTGGCCCTGCCCAGAGTCAGGTCTCTGCGACCTGGCGGTAAGCATCAGCAGCACGTGGGGCAGAAAGACCAGATGCCAATCAGAGTCCAGACGCGGCTTATTGAATGCTCTTTTTATCAATCCCTCAAAGAAGACACCTCCTCCAGCCACCCCTGGGGTGTTGGAGAAACCCTGAGTCAGCTTCTCAAGGTTTGTCCAGAATTAAATTAAAATATCAATAAGCTATTTTTTTTAAGTGAGCAGCCCGCATGCATCATTTTGTAAATTTAAAAAGAAAAGTACCCAACAACTTACAGACCTCAGGGAGAAGGGAGCAGGCCCCAGACTGCCCTGAGGGTCCCCTCCCCACAGGGAGGGCAGCCAGGACCCGCCCCCAGCACTCCCGAGAGTTCACCCAGGAGCCTCACCTGGGGTGGCCTTGGGGAAAGGTGGAGAAGCCACCCGCCCTGTCTCTGACTTGCTTGGGGGCAGGGAGGCAGGGCCTTGGCTGCCAGGGCCACCTCTAGTGTCCGTGGTTCCGTGGGCTCCCGATGCTGCAGTGGGACTTGCTGAAGTAGCTTTGAGGCGCCCGGGTAGTCTCTCCTGAGGCGCCCTCCTCCCACCCAGGGGAGGACAGCCCTGCACAGAGGACCCAGAGCCACCGCTCTGAACCACTTTGCTCTCACACGTGGACATCTGGGGAGTTCTCTGGGGACACCCTGGCCTTCCAGGGGGCTGTGTTCACAAAGAACCAGCAGAGGGGTTTTCAGGCCGTCCCACCGAAAGCGCAAGCACTGGCTTGGCTGAGCCCTGGCCCAGCACCCAGGCTCCGGCCTCTGGGGAGGGGGCTTTGGGCAGGGGCTTTGGGCAGGGGCTTGTTTTTCCTGCTGTTCCCCTGCATGCTTGAGTCCAAGGGCGGGGTCAGCACAGCGGCACGCTCACGCCCTGCGTAGAGGCACGGCTGGAATAGGTTCTGCGTTTGGCCCACGGTGCTCTCTGCTGGAGGTCACTGGCCTTGGGACACAGCGGCCTGGGCTCCAAGGTGATGAAATCAGGAGCCACTGCCCAAGCCCCTCCTGGTCAGTGAGGCACGTCAAATCCCTGCCTCAGAGACACGGGCTGAGCTCTAGGCCCACCCCGGCAATTCCAAACTGAAATCTGGGCAGAGCCTGAGCGTGGGGTGCCAGCCTTCCAGCGCCACGCCAGAGTCTGCGCACACCTGGGCCTGTGTGCTGCAGCCCTCCAGGCCGGAAGGAAGTGTCTGTGGGTGAGGGTAGAACTCTCCCTGCCCCGAGAGGGGCCGTCCCTTCCCGAGCCAGGCCAGAGGCCCCTTACCCGTGGCTTCTCGGGATCCTCCTGGGGACACAGCATCCGTCCGTCCGTAAAGGACACTCACACCCACCCCTGTCCCGCAGGTCCTCCTCTGCTGACCGGCACCTCATCCCTGTGGCCTTTGTGTCTGAGAAGTGGTTTGAGATCTCCTGCTGACTGGCGGAAGGCTTTTTTACCTCCTGGGGGCAGGGCGGACGCCACGTGTCTGCTTCAGGTTTGTTCCTCTCTTGGCGTGTTCTCCCCTCCCCCCTCCCGGCCACCCTCTCCCTGTCGTACTTTGGGGTAATTGGGGGTCCTTTTCCCGGGAGTGGCTTTCCCATGAGTGCAAACCCACCTGCTGTCAGGTTCCCACCCACAGGGCGTCTCTAAGTGCTTTGTGGGTAGGTCCTGGGTCCCCAGGAGCAGCCCAGACCGGGGCAGGCTCCCGGAGCAAGGTGGCTTGTGTCTCTCCAGCTGTCCTAAGAGGGCCACCCAAGCAGGCCTGTGTGGCAGGGAAACCAGCTCTGCCGGTTCTCGGTTCCCGTTTTCCCCAACAGGAAGAGATGAGGGCCACCGCGGGTGGGCAGGCCTGGCACCCCCCGGCACACAACTTCACGTGGGAGAGGGCGGGAGGCGGAATTAAAATACAATTTTGAAATATAAAAATGAGAGATAAGAAAGAGCATGATAAAGAAAGAAAGTGAAGAGTTGAGGCGTCTACTAATTTGAAGCCAGGGACTAGCACCAAACCAGGGTGAGTCTTCCACGCTCTGCTGGGTAGGGACATTTCGTTGGCTTTCAGCGATATTACCGTGGATGCTGACGTTAAATTGCTTTCTTCTGTCTGGATCTCTGAGCCCCGCGGGGCTGCCGGGGAGAGAGTGTCCACAGGCACAGGCCACAGGCGTGCACCCAGCCAGGGGGTTTGCTTTGTTCTGCTGTGTTCTCTGCGATGCCAGGCTTGCTGGGCACCCTCACCCGCCCTCTGCACACGCTCGCTCCTCCAGACCAGGCCTCAGTGCCTTCCAAGAGGAGGAGCCTGTTCCCAGGAGCCGCTGCCTCGCACTTGACAGCCATCTCTGTGCTTGTCCCTCACCTTTCCCATGAGACACAGTGGGAAAGGCGGTGGCCAGAGTGAGGCCAAGAGCCCCCAGGCCCCAGGCTTGGGCTCTCACCACTGGGCTGGGCCGAGGGGCGGCTGCAGGCAGAGCAGGAGTGGAGCGGTGGTTCCCAATCCAGTGCTCATGAAGCCCAGATCGAGTCTCCAGCCCTGGCTCCCGGTCCTGAAGCCAGACGGCTCTGCCCACAGGCCAGCAGAGTGACCAGATCAGACTGAAACAAGCCGCCTGCACAGGGCGGGCGGCCGCCCAGCCCCACGTCAGGCAGCACTCGGGCACGCGCGTCCTCTGAAGCGTGGGCCTTTGTCCGCTCAACGTGCCTCCCCTCGTTGGGGCTGCAGGAGGCGCCCTTTGGTGACCCGACCAAGCTAGCGACAGGGCGCTGCTCATTGGCAGTGGAGGCCCCGGCACCCTGGTGAGGTATCATCAGCAGGTGCCAGGGCCAGGTGGGCACCAGCGTCCCTCGCAGCTGGAAGGTGGCTTGGATGGACATGCTGGGCATGCAGGTGGCAGGCCTCGCTCTGCTCCCCTCTGCCCTCAGACTGCAGGCCACACTCCTCTGCTCCGGGTGGCCTTCTCAGGGTAAGGCTCCCTGATCTGTGTGCTCCGACAGCACCCCACTCCTGGGCACAAGGACTCCCTGCTCCTCCCAGCAGTCCCACTCTCAGGGGGGAAACGGAGGCAGAGGGAGGCTAAGTGCCTTGGCCAGGGTCAGTCAGGTTGTCAGTGCAGGGACAGGATCACCCCTGGCTGCCTGTTCCAGGGCTGCTCCCTGCCCACCCGTCCAAAGGCCCTGCTTCCCAAGCCCCCTGCAGGATGACCAAACCCTCCCACTGGCAGGGGCCTCTGGCCAAATCAGGGACTGGGGCTCCACAGGCCCAGCCCTGCAGGCGGAGACCAGCTCCTGAGCATCCAGAGGCCTGACCTGGGGCACTTCCTGTGTCCAGGAGCAAGCAGCCACAGCACACCACTTTTACAAAAACACAAAATTGAGGGGATGGAGCGGACTTGTACTTACTCCTCTATTCTAGAAACCCCTCCACAGGGATCAGCTGTCTCCCCAACCTGGCTGTCCCCTCCCAGCACCACCAACAGCGCTGGTGATCTCTCTTGGCACAGAGGGCATGAGATGGGGTGCCCCCGACAGGCCCCTGGGCACCCGCTTCCCCACTCTGCCCCAGGAGCTGTTTCAGGACTCCCCCCCCACTGACACAAAGGATGTCCCTGTACCAGCATCTTGAGCCCCTCCCTGGGGGTCTTGGAGGGGACATCATTGAGTTGAGAATGCCAGGCGCCCTGGAGACTCCATCTGAGTTGGCTGAGCTCAGCCACCGCGTCAGCCACCACAAAGGCCTCGTTTGCTCCTGGTGACTCTCTGTGGACGTGGACAGGGAGGGCTGTGCAGGCACCTTGTTAGTCCTGGATGAATGCCTAAAGGTCCCATCTCTGCATGGCAACAGATCCCATCTCTATTTGGTGACGAACCATTCACCTCTCGCTGGGATGAATGTGTTGAGATTCTAAAAACCCACAAGTATCTGGGCATGAGCATGGAGCAGAGAACAGCCAGAGGGGCCTCTCGGATTTGCTGGGCTACTTACTGTCCCTTAAACAAACAGCCATTAATACTAGAGCATTAAATTAGGTTTTAAGAGCCGGTGCAGGTACTCACCTCTTGCGTAGCCATTAAGACACTCTGAATGCATCTCTAGTGGCGAGGTGGCCGTTTGCAATCCTCATACCAGTCCTCACTTTCTCTCTCTCTCTCTCTCTCTCTCTCTCTCTCTCTCTCACACACACACACACACACACACACACACACACACACACAGGGGACCCAGCTGTGCCCTCCAGGCGGGTTGTCTGCAGCACTGAGGCTCGTGGGCAGACGTGGCCCACTTCCCTGGGCTTAGCCCCTGGTAGGCTCCAGATGATTCTTGCCTCATACCTCTTCTGCAGTGGGGCAGATAGTTCTGGACACAGAGGAATGTGCCTGGCCTTCCTTGTTCCATGGAAGGGACCTTAGACCCACACCTGTCACTGGCCTGTGGGCTCTATCCTGCCATTTGTCCCAGACCAGGTAAACTTGACAACACCTCATTAGAGTTCCTCCATCTCTTCCCATTTGCCAAAGCTACTTCATCTTAAATGTAGCCTCAAAAGCCATAAGGGCTCTTGAATCTGGAGCAAGTGAGAAATAAATCACTGTTTTATTATTTTCAAAAACACATTGAAGGCGTTGCAAATAAAAAAGTAAGAAATGCACCTGAGCCTTCCCACATTATTATTTTTTTTTATTTTTAAAAAATGCGTTGATAGAGAATCTAGCTTTTGTAATTCCAAGGAACACTTTCTTTTAAAGCAACAGCCGGGGCCTTCTGGACACTGTTCTCTCTGGAGTCCAGCACTAAGAACACCCTGGGGGGTGGGGGAGAAACCGACCAGTGGCTACTGGGCCCCGAGGGGACCTGGCTGCAGGCAGCTTGTTCTCTGTTTTACAAAAGCAGATGCTAAGCATCAAACCCGGGAGCCCCAGGGACATTCACAGCCCAAGTCTCCTTCCAGGCAGCAGAGGGCAGAAGTCACCCCAGATCTTGCTCCCGGGGATGGTGACGCACCAGCTTCTCTGCCTTCTCCCAACTTTTTCCAGTCTGGGGGTCCAGGGCCACCTCCTGCATCTTTTCCACCAACCTGGGCTCCGCCTCCTTCTCCAGGCTTAGTGCCCCTGAGGCTTTTGTACTGAGACTTTGGAACAGAAAAATCCCAGCACTCCCCCCGGGCCAAAGTTGAAGCAGCAGGATTGGTCAGGAACTGAGGGCATGCCTGCAGGTGCCCTGGCAGCCTGGGCTCCCCCCTCCTTGGCCTGATGCTAGTACCTGTCCCCGCTTGCAGGGGACCCCCCACACCTGCAAGGAGCCAACACTGGTCTTCAAATGGCCATGACAGATGCAGGGTCGAAGCCACCTCTCTCTTCTCTCTAAATTTACCTGGAGACACTGCAGTGGAGAGAGATGCTGTCCAGCGGCTATCACCAATGTCCATCTCCCCGGGCCCCTCCCAGCCCTGGGTACCGGTCTGCTGACCTTCTGTGAACATGAAGATTCCAGGTCCCTCACATGAGTTGGAATCATGCAATATATATATTTTTAACTTTCAAAAAGAGTTCAGGTGAAGGAAGGCCTGCCAGAGGCACAGCTCTCTGTGTTAAATCACTTCATTTTTTTGAAACCCCTCCCTCTCCCAAATCTTGTAAATACGAAGGAGAGGGTAGGGGACCCCAACAGAGCAAGCCTCCAAGAGAGTGCTGGACTGAAGGGGACACCAGACCACGGCAGGGGGACAGTCCACAGGGCTGAGTGGCCTCTGCACTGTAGGCCGCATGGAGCTGCCCATGTGTGGCTGGGAGGTAGCAGGCTGGGTGAGGGCCGCCATTAACCTCGGCTCCCTGGTCAGAGCTGGACGGGGAGTGGCCGAGGGGTGGGTGCACCCAGGCCTGGGAGGAGGTGGGCCCAGGCCCTCTTAGGAAGCAGGCCTGCGTGGACGGCAGCAGCTGACACCAGCGTGGGGCACGTGTCACGGCCCCAGGGCTCCCAGCCTTTGCTCCCATTCCTGGTGGCTGACTTCAAGAGAACCTTGGGGTTCTGTGGCCACCCCGGGTGACTGTGGACGGACCAGAGCCCCTGGGCAGGGTGTGTGGCGGGGTCCCCTGGGCCTCCTGTGTCTGGGCCTGCTGCCACTTAACCTCTCTGTGTTCTTCCCACCCAGGATTCCGTTGGCGAACCTGTAAAAACAAAACAAACAAAAACACAAAACCTAAAACTAAACTCTCCGAGGGGGAGGTCCCGCACCTCCCACTTCTGTTTGCCGGTGGGAAAAGCCGCAGCAGGATGCTCTAGGCCAAATCTATTTTTGTAAAAATTGCTCACGCCTATGGGTGACTGCCTTCTTCCAGAGTTTTCTTTGGAGAACAGAAAGAAGAAATGCAAGAAGGGGGACCGGAGACAGAGGGAGGCCAAGAGGAAAGGACAGGAGGCCACCAAAGCCTGGGATTTGTACCACGATTCTGAACCTGTGCCAATAATACCATTATGTGCCATGTACTGACCGAGAGCCTCGGCCCAGAGCAGGAGCCGAGCAGATCACGTGTCGAAATCTTACAGAAAACAGGGGTGGGGTTCTCTTCCGATAGAGTCACTATTTCTGGTTAATATACATATATAAATATATAAATACCAACAGACACACACACACACACGCACACACAAACACACACACACTTTTTTTGTACTGTAGCAATTTTTGAAGACCTTCAATGTTCCTTTTTAAAAAAATTTGTGTTATAGGTTACAAAATCCAATTTATTTAACATGCTTAGTACGAACAGAATAAACTGGTATTTTCTACTCTGGCAACCTCACACGCATAGCGCGTACACACACACACACACCCCTGCACACACACTCACACACGCATATATACGCCTATATTGGAAATACAGTTCCACAGGTGAGCATAGTCTTCATTCTTCCTGGTGACCTGGTGTTTCGTGCATCCTGGGGGACAGCCTCGGCCCAGGCGACGAGGCCCTGAGTGACATAGATACTTGCTGAGTGCCACCAACGTGTGATCTGTCATCTGGGGCCAGAATGAAGAACACCACGGTTTTCTATACATATGTACACACCTGTGCACCCATGTTCCCCTCTGCGTTCAGTTGTTGGAAGAGGCCACCTAATGGCTGCACGCACATTCGCGTGGCTGGCTGCCGAGAAGGGGCCTGGCCCCAGGCTGGGTGGGCGGTGGGTTCCTGGACATCTGTGTTATACAGCAGAGACTGAATTAAAGAAATTTTCCAGTTCCAAACAGCAGAAGCATACATCCTTCCAGGTGTGCGCGCACGTCGGGGCCACATGCAAGTGCTCGGGCCCCAGTCTGGGGATGAGCAGCAGCGTGGAGAGAGGTGCCCAGCACGTTCTGAGTGTCCTCCCAGGCCTGGGTGGGCAGGCGCTGCCGCTTTTACTTGGGCCCAGGGTGACTGTGAAGGTCAGTGGGAACCCGGGCAGGACGCCGCAGCCAGTGTTGAGTTTCCTGGTGAAGAACCCCGCCAGGCCCTTTCCCTGGGACACGGGACCAGGCTGGGGCCTGGTGACAGAGAATGTCCCCCACCTAGAAATACGGCTCCCTGGGCCCCACGTGCTGCTCGCCGGCACCTGGGGAGGGACCGGGGGATCCGTCTCCTGGCCCCACATCCTGCCTTAAAGGCAGAAGCCCAGATCAGATTTGGGGGTCACTCTCCAAAGGATGAGTTTCCTGTGGGGCCAGCGTGACCTCCATCTCACTAGTAGAATGTGTGGCCAGACCGAGGGACCGTGTGACCAGACGGAGGGACCGTGTGACCAGACGGAGGGACCGTGTGACAAGACGGAGGGAACTTTAACTGAGGTGAAAGGCCAGGGAGATGGCGGTGCTTGTGCCCCTCCCCGTCCCCAGCTAGCAGGGGACCCGGTCTCCCTCTGAGACACCCTGAAGCGTGTGGATAGAGAAGCCGTCCCGGGAGGGAAAGGGCTCCCGCCCCACGTCCTCCCGCAGGCCTCACCCGCGCACGGCTCAGAACCAGGGAAGTGGTTCTTTTGGTTTTTGGTCTTTGTTTTGTCCTTTTCCTCAAAGATTTGGCACTTGCCCAGACATGGCCAGCATCTGCCCCTGGCCCTTGGCTGTCCTGGGCTCTGAGACTCGCCTGCAGGGCGTCTGTGTAGTGCCACCTGTACCCTGGAGCCCCTCTCTCCCTGCAGGTGGGCGCCGGGCCTCCCTTGCTCTAGGCGAACACAGCTCTGTGTGAGCACACGACAAGGGCTGGCGGCTGGCCAGAGGCGGCCGAGCTGGACTTGGGTGTTCTGAGTGCCGGGGAGCCCAGGCAGGAGGCTGAGCCTCCCCACACCCTGCAGCAGCCTCTTGGCGTGGGCTCAGGGCAGGGCTGCGAGTTCCCCCGGGATGAGCCCAGAGAAGCAAAGGTGGCCCGGTGCACACCAGTCTAGAGAGTCCACGCTGCTCCAGCAACACTCCCTGGCCACCGTGTCCCGGTGCAGGAGGGAGGGAATGCAGAGATGTCCACTGTTAGGTGCTGGCCACACCCTTCCGACCCCGGGGACTTCTGTGGCCTTGGGGGTGGCACAGGAAAGGGCTCAGCCCACCACAGTGAGGGATGCCCAGCTGCAGCTCAGGGTGCGCTGCGTCAGGCCGGGTGCAGGCTCAGCACTTGTCCACCAGTGGACACCCCAAGCCCCAGGCCTTGCCTTTTCTGTGGCTTCTTTCCTCATAGGAAGTATCCAAGAGAGGGTGACACGGTTGGGTGAGGTCCCCAGATTTTTGTCTCTTCCCCTGTGTACCTTTGGCTTCCCTGTCACAAGTCCCCGAGGCAGCATGCTGGCCACTGTCCACTGGCCACCTGTTGACCCTTTAAGTGTTTGAAACAGTCGGTTTAGCTCTCGAGAGATATCTGCTCTTTCCTGAAGGCTTGGTCATTTACATGCCTGATGTCACTTTTATCTGGCCGGGATATGAGTGGAATGGCTTTTGTTTCTGAGCTTTGAGTGTGAAAGCGTCCTGGGCCTTCCTCACTGGGCCTGGCTCCAGCAAAGTCCAAAAGAAGGCCAAGCCAGGTGCCTGCCCACACCCTTCCATCTCAGCCCTCTGGGGCTCCGTGTGGACTTGTGGAGAGCGGGGTAGGGGCTGTCAGGGTTCCCGCTCAGGGTCGGCCTGGCACAGAAAGGACAGTCCCTAGGTTCCTGCTCTGGCCCTCCCCAGGCTTGGGTCTGAGCAGATTCCTCCTGCGGCCTTCAGTGCCCAGGCACCTCTGTCCTTCCTGAAGCATTTCACACTCACACTGAGATGCACCAGAACCTCCCCACCTCTGAATCACACCATCAGGAAGTCAGCCCTCGCCACTGTGCTTTGGCCGTCTTGCGTTCATCTTTCTTCTCTCCTCACAGCCCGGTTCTGACATCAGGCAGAACCTTCCTTACGGGTTTGGATATTCAGGCATGTTGTGCGTAGATGTCCGATCGGTCGGCAGGGTCATAAGATGAGCACATCGCTGTGGCCTGTCTCTGCTTGGACTCTCTTGCCCATGGAGAGAGATTCCATCCTTGCACTTCTTCCAGATGGTCCAGAACCTTCCAAAGCTGAGCTGACTCCAGTGTCTTGGAAGACAAAGTAGGAAACAGCCCTGAGTCTGGGATGCCCGGTCGCCTCAGTCAGGCTGCATCTTCCCAGTGGTTCATTCCAGAATGGCGCCAGGACCTCCCTTTCCCTTCTCCCTCGGTCGCCATCATCCCCCTCTTTCATCAGGGAGATCTCAGCCTCGCGGAGCCCGGTGCTCCACTGGGTCATTCTCCTCCCGTTTTCCGCAAACACATCCCTCCAGTCGTGATGGAAAAAGCGCCCAGACTCCTGACTCCTGGAGCCGTTCTTGCTTTAGTTGGTGAGTTCTTTAACAAGACGCCGCTCACACGAGCAGATGGAAGGGAGGCGGCTCTTCCAGACTCACCATAATCGGCCCATTGTGCGTCCATCCGCTTATTCACAAGGACTCCTTGTCCGCCACGGTGGCCGTGTGGCTGGGAGCAAGAGGGGCAAAGTCCCGTCCTTGGAGGTGCATTCTGCCATGGGAGGAGCAGGTACTTAGCAAAGAAGCACCCAAAATAGTTTCGAGAGGGAGAAAAGAGGCCGAGGGACGGCAGAGCAGCCGGAGGGGAGCGGGTGTCTGTGCGTCCTCCTGCCACCCGCCCCCTGGGGAATCATCACTAGCTCCCTGAAGGACAGTCTGGGGTTGGAGGGGCAAGAAGAGAGCCCATGCTTACCTCTTGGATAAGAATACAGTGCACCCCGAGGGTAGGACGTCCATCATCACCACGGCTCTGCCTGGCTTTGCACCAAGGCCCTCGCTCCTTGCAGCCAGGCACCCAGGTGGTCCTCAGGGGAAACAGGCAGGGCCAGACCCCGAGGCTGTCCAGGTGATGAGCTTGCCCCGCCTGAGTGCTGTCTGCCCTGGACCCTCCTCGTGCTCATTCCACCTGCCAAGTTAGGTCAGCGGGTCTCAAGGAGGACGGGTTTTGGGCCAACAGAGCCAGCCACAGGCAGCCATCTTTTCTGGTACCGGAAAGCAGCTGCCTTTTCAAAAATTCCTCCCAACACAGAGCACACTCCCTTCATCCTTCTTAAACAACATCTGCTTTTAAGTAAGCAGTCATTCCAAAACAGGCCGTGATTCATGTAATTTTGGAATGGTTACTTCGGTGCAGTTTGTCAATTTGTTCTGCCCTCCTGCTTTCTGATTGTTTGTTTGTTTTCCAATGTAAACGGCACAGCCCACATAGATGAGCCCGGCTCACGTCGTCGGAGACTCTCTGCACACTCTTCCCACTGTCTCCACGTTGATGCTCTGGGAGGAAGACAGGCTCCTTCCGTCTGAGCCAAGTTAGTGCGTCAGTTACTCTCCGCATCATCTGCGGGGTTCCCCGAGAGGCCCTTCCTTCCAAGGAGTGTGAAGTTGGTTGTGCTCGGTTTCTCCTGATTTCTGGTTTAGAGCTCGGGTTTGGGTGTAAGGAGCGAGTAGAGAGGTTTAGGGGGAGCGCGGCTCTCTTCTCCGTCCCTGGCCATCAAACAGAAGTGCAGGCGTCTGCCCTCCAGCCGTTTCCAGATGCCAGTCAGCCAGCACGCAGGGGCCAGGCTGCAGAGCTCAGGGCGGCCACTGTGTGGCCAGGTGGTCCTGAGCCAGGAATCTGCACAGCTCACGGAAGTTGTGATTGTCACTTTGTCAGGGGCTGGGCAGCCTCTGCCTACCCCGAGACCCAGAACAGCCAGGCCAAAGTGCTGCGGTCTGTCACAGGGTGTAGATCTGGTGGCTACAGGCACCCGAGGAAGCTGGGTGCACCGTGGCAGCCAGCTGTGGAACCAGCTGGGAGCCTCCCCGGGCTCTTCAGAGCAATGGCGCGTGGACACAGGGCTGGGCTTCTCTCCATGGGTTGCCCTACGCACCTGAGATAGATCACAGTCCAGCTGTGAGCACACGGCCGCAGCCAGTTGTGAAGACAACCCAGGAGAGTGGTCAGCTCGTGTTGATGCAGCCCGTGTTGGTGCTGGGAGTGTGACATCAATCCTCCCAGCAGTTCCACTGCCCTGTCCTCCTGATAAGAGTCCTCTCGACTGAACCCATGCCCGAGTCCTACTGGGCCACCCTGGCGTAAGGCACAGTGTAAGTGCGGCCAGCTTGTGCATCTAGGCCACTTGGGGTGGAGAGAGCGAGACGTGGGGCAGGGGGCGCTAACGTGCAGCAGCTGTGGCGTCTCCTCTGTAGGCTGGACTCAGAAGGCACAGGGGCCACAGACACTATTCCATCAACTGGGCTCCAGTGCTGAGCCCGGGGGCTGGCTGAGCCTCCCTGAGGCTGCAGTGGCTCTTGTCAGCCAGTCTCTTGAGTCACACAGCCCCACGTCGGCTCCGGAGCAGGCGTGCATGCAAACAGCATCGGGCTGTAGGACATTCTCCTTTATAAGTAAATGCGTTTTGTCTCCGGTGGGTTTTCTCTTACATGGAATGTCCTGGAGATAGTGTTCCCATGTAGAACTGAACTCCCAAGACAACCCCCTGGGAGCTCCGTCCCGATGCAGGTGAAACCCAGCCGGTCACCTGGCTGCTAAGCTTTTGCCAGATTTCTGAAATTCTGCAATAAAATTTTGTAGTGGCGATGCTTATAGCTTTGGTTGGCAAATGTCAGATAATGGGGAAAATTATCGCTTCCAGAGACTCGGGGATGGCTTTAGCCACGAAAGAAGCAAGAACACTCTGCAGTCCTGAGTTCTGTTTTGGTACCATTATGTCCAAGGAACACTTGCAGCCACTAGAAATCTAGAATAGGTGGCGTTTTGAGAGCTCTGTGTATAATTGGCCCCAATCATCGTGTGGGGGAACTGAAGGCACCAACACGTTCCACCATCCCGAGGCCACAATCCCACTCCTGGTGGAATCCTCCCAGCCGTCTCCATTCTTCATCCTAAACCAACAGGGGCGACCTCAAACCCACTGTGGCTCGCCATCCCAACCTCCAACCCTTGGATGATGATTTGGGGGTGGAAGGAGAAGGGGTGACGTCCTGGTCTTTGGAAGGTCACGTGCCACACAGTGGCAAGCCAAGAGCATCGCTTGACAGGGTTTCTAGATCCTGGCAGCCACCGCGTCCTCTGTCCCCACAGTCTCTGCTGGGTGGGATTCCCCTGCGTCATTTCTCTTGGGTGCGTGTGGATGCCTGATATCAGGTTCTGGGGCCACCTACGACGTACGGTCACAAAGCAACAGGAGTGCTTTATCTTGGGTGTGCAAGTCCACATGGCCCTAGAAAGTTCTGGGAGTGGGCTCCCTGTGGTGCTCCTGGATGTGGTGTCACATCCGCCTGCAAGCGCAACCCTCCCATCAGGAGCCTGGAAGACAAGGAGGGCTGCTGGGTTGGACACACCGGCGTGCAGGACAGGTCAGCATTTGGCCCGCCCTCCTTGGGCTGGGCTCCCAGGACCTGCAGACGTGTTTTCTGGGATTTGCGGTGTCACCGTTGGGTGACCTCCCGTGAAGCCAGCGAGTGAGAGGCTCTGGAGAAGTTCTACCCAGTGTTGATGACTTTGAGCCTTAAAGTTGAACTTCCAACCTGGGTGACACCTAGGTTCATGTCCCATGTCCCAGTGGTGACACCTAGGTTCAGTGTCCCGTGTCCCAGTGGTCAGGGTGAAGCAGAGGACTCAGTCTGTGGCACATGGAAGAGGGGCGTGAAAGGGAAAGGTGGAGATTTTACACATTTTGATAGAAAATACCACGTTTTGGTGAAAATCATCAGTTTGGAGCATCTGAAAGTTGTTTTCTTAAAAAACTAGAGAGTTTTGCTTTTTGATTTTCCTCATTTTCCGGTGGTCCCCTTAGGACCGTTTATTTCTCTAACTTTCCTCAACAAACAAGATGGCGGGTCTTGGGTCCAGGGCAGGGTTACCCTCCAGTTGAAAAGGAACTTTAGTGGCCTCATTGATCACGTTTCTTTGATTTACCGTTAGTCCATGGATGGATGAAGATGAAGGGATCTGTAAACACGTCACTCCATCCCTGTGCCACTCACTGCTGGGGAGTCTCCAAGCGAGGCCCAGAAAGGATTAAACTGGGTGCCGGAGGAAGCTTAAGGCAGTGCATTGATAATACATTTTTAAGTCTTTCATGATTTTTTTTCCCAAAAAAGGAATACATGTTTACTGCAGAACACTTAGAAAGTGCCAATAGCCAAACAGAAGGGAACATCTGAAGTCCTTTACTCATGGTTTAATTTCTGGAAACCCTTCCCTCAGTGCTGCCCGGTGGGGAGAGCTGCATGCTCCCTGCTGGGTTCACACAGTGGTGTGCAGGTTGGACCTGGCCCCCGCCTGCACTGTGTGAGGAGGAAGCCCAGGGAGCGCTCCGCGGGTCCTGGCCAGGTGAACTAGCCTCAGACTGCACTGGCCACGGGCCCTGAGGGCGTCTCTGTGAGTGGGTGGAGAGGGCAGCCAGCCAGGAGGACGCTGGGCTTTCACATCATCAAGCTGTGGACGCTGGGCCCATCCGGGCTTTGGGGTGGGTGCACAGGATGGTGGAGACACCCAGATGACGGACTGACACACCTGGGGAGCAGAGGGCCTCTTCCTTTCCCACTGCGACACTCCCGGGGTGTTGGAGTCCAGGTCTTGTCACGTGAACTCAGCCAAAGCCCGTTGTCCCCCGCCCCTCCCAGCTCACCCATGGAGCTGGAGACGCAGACCAGGGCCAGAACCCCCGGGCAGCAGGGCCCAGGGTCTGCCTCCCCAGGCCTTGAGCCGGATGTGTGGACCTTCCCTCCTCCCTCCGCCCCTGGACAGCAGAACCGAGCTGATTTTGATTTTACTAAATTATTTTCTGATACAATAAACCGTTGGCCGTCTATTTATAGTTTGACACGAATCACATGTTCTTTTTTGGGAGGGAAACAGAAGCTCCCTGTTTACATGTTCACCACACCTCCCCTTGGCTGTCTCTGGACACGCGTCTTCGTCTCCTTCTTGGAAGGGTTCCATGATTGTGTTAATGCTGTGTTTTTCCTTTAATGCCAACCATGATCATGTCCATAAACAGGAGCAACACAGATATTCAGGTGGGGGGAGGGGGCTGGGGTGGGTGTCATTTCCTTACGGGATTGGGGGGGGCATTTACTCCAGATTTTTAAAAGTTGTTTCTGTATTTCAAAGCTATGTATTTGGAAAACATTGTAAATGCGACACATATATCTTAACTTTCCTGTGTATATTTAGTACTCTGATATTGCTATTAAAAATAATATAAAAAAAGACAAAAGCTTCTCTGTGAGTTCAGGCTATGGCCTCAGGAGGGTTGTTCTTAAATGGACTTATTTACTCACTCTTTGCTGCTGCTCTGAGATCTCCTCTAAGAACACGGCATCCTGGCCCTGGGTCACAGTCCGCCATGTCCTCCCTGGGGTTCCACGGTTTCCGAGCCGGTGCTCTGCCAGGTAAACCACGAGGAAGCATCGCCACAGGGTGTCCAGGCCCTGGGTTGGCTCTAGGAGTCCAGGCTGACCCCAAGGTCCCACAGGTGGTGCTGGAGATCCCCCAGGTCAGGGAGTGCCCAGGCCTCCTGGACAGGTAGTGAGAAGCCACTCCGTGCCAGAACGACGGGCCGAGTCCAGGCTGGGCATCTGCACCCAGGCCAGAAGCGCCCTGGGGCCTGTGCGGTCAGAGTCAGGGACCAGGGGACACACCAGCATGTATACAGGCCAGGACGAGCTCTGACCACAGCAGACAGGCCACCTCTGGTCGGCTGGGGTGTGAGCCTCTCTGCTCAGGTTCCCTCCAGCCCAGGGTTCCCAGGGGGGCTGAGATGCTTCTCCCACCCTGGGAACATGGGGCATCCTCAGAGATTCCTCAGAGATGATTCTGGTTGTCTCGACTGGGCATGGAGGGGCCAGGGATGCTGCTTGACCCTTCCTGCACAGCCCCCATCAGACACACTGCTGGGGACCCTGGAGGGACGGCAGGCTTCTCCTGCTCTGAGGGGAGGAGGCTCCTACCCAGAAGAGGGGAGGAAGGGTGCCGCAGTCCGGCTGCAGCAAAATAACCGGGGCGGGGGGTGGGGGGGGGTGACGAGCAACTTGTGTAGATTGATGCAGCAGGAGTGGGAGCCATTTATTGTAGGACAGGAGGGGTCTCTATACACTCCACACAGCTTATCTTAATTAACATAAACTCCATACAGCAGTCAGCCAATCAGGAATCTCCACACTTAATGGCTCTCTGGCGTTATTTCTTTTCTTTTTTTTTTTTTTTAAATATTTTAGTTGTAGTTGGACACAATACCTTTACTTATTTATTTTATGTGGTGCTGAGGATTGAACCCAGTGCCTCACACATGCTAGGCAAGTGCTCTACCACTGAGCCACAACCCCAGCCCCATCGCTGGCGTTATTTCACAAACCACTCCCCATGGCAAAATGCCAGGCGCCATCTTGACTTGTTTACAGACTCTAACAATTCCCCCTTTTGTTTAATTTAAATAACGACCATAGTGGTTTTTACACAGACACCATAAATAATCTGCTACAAGCAGAAGGGGAGGATACAAAATGCCACAGTACCAAGCCAATTGATGGCTCCATGCAAGAAGCCCTTGGAAAAATTATACCAGCAATGACACCGTTAGCAAAGAAACCGAGTTATAATTTGTTGTAGATTACAGTTTGTTGTCTCAGTCCAGGTAAAGCACTGTCTCAATAGATTAACTCACAGTCCAGGTAAATCACAGTCCAGGTAAGTTCTGCAGGCAGCTAACTTGAATCACAGTCCAGGTAAGTTCTGCAGGCAGTTAGCTTAAATCATAGTCCAGGTAAGTTCTGCAGGCAGCTAGCTTGATCTGAAGTCTTGTCCGGTTTTCAGAAACACTGGAAATTCTTTCTCCCTGTCTTCATTGGCACTGGGATGAAGGCAGGAACTCCGACAACGATGCTAAAGAAAATCCTGTAGCATTCCACTAAGAAAACAACCTTCTGAACAATTTAGTATATTATCTCAAGGTTTTTTACATTTGAAATAGGCCTTAATGGCGCTCATTACTGGCCTTGGAAATGATCAAACTTCAGGGATGCGGGCCGGTCTTCCGCCTGCAGCATCCCGGGCAGCCCCAGATGGCCCCCAGGAGAGTCCCGGGGAGTGTCCTGGACTCAAATTGCCACTGGGCACGGGGAGCAAGAGCCCGCCAGGCTGTGCCTCCAGGTCAGGCCTAGATTTGGGCTCCTGGCAGTGGAAGAGCCAGCTGCTGCCGCTTGGAAAGTCCTTGCTGCGCCATGACCGGCTCGCGCACGTGGCAGCCGCCTCCTCAATTCACACACCCTCCGGTAACAAAAAGTATTCAGTAACAGCCTTTTGCTGCAACTTTTTTCCTGATAATCCTTCTTCTTCTGAACTTTCTTTTTCTTTCTGACTAGAGTTCCCGGGCTTCCATCAACACATGCCCTAACTGCTCTTGGTTCCACTGGGGTGCCTCCTTCCCTTAGTAATTTACTTCTCACCCCTTCCATATTTTCGTCACAAAGACAATACAACATTTCAAGACAAAACAAGACACAAACATACTGTATCAATCTTCTCCATTTTCTCAAAATGGCCATTTTTCCTCTCGCCCTATCTGTCTAGGGACGAGCAGATTACTCCCGTCCTATCTATGGACGGGCAGCTTTTTTTTTCGTCACTTACCTCCGAGTGTCCCGTGGCTCCCCGTAATGGGCCACCATCCTCTGGAGCCCGGCTGGCTGGGCAAAATAACGGGGGGGGGGGGGGGTGACGAGCAACTTATGTAGATTGATACAGCAGGAGTGGGAGCCGTTTATTGTAGGACAGGAGGGGTCTCTATACACTACACACAGCTTATCTTAATTAACATAAACTCCATACAGCAGTCAGCCAATCAGGAATCTCCACACTTAATGGCTCAATGACGTCATTTCACAAACCACTCCCTCTGGCAAAATGCCAGGTGCCATCTTGACTTGTTTACAGACTCTAACAGAAGGGAAACAATTTTCTGAGATGGGGAGGGTTTCCTGCCCCCAGGCCAACTGGATGGAGGCTAGTCTACAAGGGCAGGAGGACAAGGTGGCCTTGATCCAGGGAAGCCTCCACTCGGCCCAGGTGTCCCCATGCCTGCCAAGTGCCTTTCGAGGTGGCTGATGTGACACGTCACCAAGGCCAGACGTGTCCATTGTCCCATTGGCTACATGGGATAGAAAAAGACCCAAAGAGGGCACCCAGCTTCCGAAGCCCCGTAAGCCAGGAAGGGGCACCAAGCTGGACCAGCCCCTCGCTGAGTGCTGGTGCACCCCGAGAACCGTCGCTGCTCGCTGGCTCTTCCTTCCTAGCAAAGCCACCACTGAGGCCGAGGACCAGCAGCAGGACAGTGGGAAGAAGGAGGTCAGAAGCAGAACAGACAGGGCCACACCTCAGGAAGCCCCAGAGCCAAGGTGTGCTGCGCTGGGCACCAAGGCCTCGCCCGCTTCTCTTCAAAGGAAGCAGCCCAGACACAGCGCGGCAGCATCTGCAGGCAGCGGGTAGAATATTGCCAGCACACCGGGAGGGCGTTGGCTCCCAGACAGCCCTCCAGGCCACTCCTCCAGGCCCAGGACAGATGGAGCCGGGCCAGGTACCTCGTCTGGTACCCCTCACAAGCCCCCACATCCCGCTTCCCTCCCCACTGCCCCAGCTCCCGGGCGCCTCCGTCTTGTTAGACACGCCCAGGAGCGCCATTGTTGGTGAGGCTGTGGGCTGGCAGATGGTGAGATGACCCCGGGCCCCAGGGAAACCTCCCCTGAGTCCCTGAGGGGCTAGCGCCCTGGACACGCCGCTGCATGGGTGCAGAACTGTCTTTAACAAGCAGAAAGAACAGCACCACTTGGTCATTTACTGAGTTAAACATATCGACAGTCTGGATGCCATTAAAATAAACTCAATTTGCTCAGCAGTGAGAGGGAAATTGGGTTTCTAGTATCCATTTTCTAGAGCATACGGCTTTTGCCTTTGAATTGAAGCCAAAAATATAAACAGGGGGCCCCAATACAGCTGAATAGATTGGGCAGAGATGGCCACGGTGGGTTTCCAAACACAACGTACAGCCCCCGGAGGCCCACAGAGCAGGAAGAGGGCTGAGCGTGGGAGGTGCGTGTTGAGGGTCTTCACAGCTGGGGTCCCGACCTGCTCCAGGGAGGGCCGAGAAGGCGGGGACCCCACTTCCCTTCCCTTGAGAGAAAACTGAATCAACGGGCTGGGAGAGGTGCACGTTGGGTCTGCTGTAAAGACCTGTGGCCCAGCCGGAGCCACCTGGGGAGGTGGCCTGCCGTGCTGCTGGTGCCCAGCATCCCTCCGTCCTTCCAGAGCCACGCGTCGCCTGGGCTTCACTGCCAGGGTTCATCTGGGAGCCGAGATTCTGGGTTCTAAGATGCACCGTGGCACAACGGCAGGGTCCCTTATGACAGTCACCCTCTGGGGAGGACTGCACCCTTAGCCCCTCCTCCCACAGGGACACTTGGCCCTGTCTGGGGACTTTTTTGTTGTCCCAACTGTGGGAGTAAATTCCACATCTAGAAGGTCAAGGTGCTGCTAGGCCTCCCACAGTGCACAGGACAGCGCACCCCAGAATCGCCCTGGCCACAGGGCACTGAGGTCCAGGAACCTGCTCCAGGCAGCTGGTCCACCTTCTCCAGAGGGAGCTGGGGATGGACTGGTCACTCACTGTCAAAGACACTGGATCTGCTGCAACTCTTGGGATGGACCGTCGAGTGACCCCGGCCAGTAGCCCTTCCGCGGAATGAGGTGTTTAAAGAGCACCTTTCCTAGATTCGCTTTATCTTTTTAGCCTGAGTTTATTCATTTGCTAGGGTTGATGAAACGAAGAGTCGGAAATAAGGTGGCTGAAAGCCACACTAACGTGAGGCTCACGGTTCAGGAGACTGGAAGACCGTGCTCCCTCTGAAGGCTCGGGCCTGTTCCTGGCCTCTCTCCCACCTTCTGGAAGTTCCTTGGTAACATCACCCCAATCCGCACACGGCATTCTCCCTGGGTGCCTCTGTGTCGGAATTCCCCCTCTTTGTAAGGACACCGTCCTATGGGATTAGGGACCACCCACACCTGGTCCAGTGCAGAGACCCAGCTCCCAAAGGTGGTCATGCTCCGGAGCTGGGGCTCAGGACCTCTACACAGAAAGGGGTGGGGGGAGTCAGTCCTTAACGCCGGGGCCAGGGCGAGAGGTCACATGGTCCTGGAATGAGCTGAGTTTTCTTTGTTCCCTCTATATTCTAAGAAAAAGTGAGGACACTGGTCGGGGGGGAGGCAGAAGGGAGGTTCAAGTTTTATCCACCCCCCGAAGCTGGAGGCCATCCCAGGAAGAGCTGGGGGCCGTGAGGGACTCACCTTCGTCCCAAGGCAGCTGGGTTTCTAGGTGGAGACCCAGCTGGGCCTCCGAAGGGGAAGCAGCTTCCTTTACAGAAACCGTCCCCAGCATAGCACCCTTGTGGCTTCTGGTTGTCACATACAGGTGAGGCAGCTGAGGTTCAGAGCTGGGATGAGCCCCCGCCGGGGGGAAGGGTGCCGAGCACAGGCTCCCGCAGGCATCAGCTGTGAGGCCAGATTCGCCTCTTATTTGTTCTCTTTATTTGCCTCTGTGGTTTCTCGTTCCTGTTGCCCTTCCTCCCTGAATTCCTGAACTTCCTGTCTGGACCCTGCACACTGTTCCTGCAGCGTGGAGAGACGCAGGGCTCTCTGTCTGCTGTCTGTTCTACTGTCTCTAGTCCCTGCTGCAGCACTTGGGGAAGGAGGCCCCACAGCAGGCGAGACACAGGGCCACCTGCCAAGGGTCTGCTGGGCTTCTCCACCCAGGCTCCTCTGCCTCCTGAGGGCCCGACCTCATCCTGCACACGGCCTCTGTCCTGACCAGGTCCTGAGGCTCCTTGCTCTCCAAAGCTCTCTGAGTTTCCTGCCTCTCCGAACTTGCACTTGGCTGGAATGATGCAGCAGAATCTCTGGCCTCTGAGCCAAGGTTCTCTGGACTCTCCGGTTTCTGGGGGTGAGGCAGGAGGTGCAGGGGCTGCAGGCGGGGGCGAGGGGAGGCAGGCTGCCGTGTGCAACTCTAGCATCTGCCTGGCCGCTTGCTCTCCTGCCCAAAGACAGCCCCGAAGGCTGCAGGCCTGGAGCTGTCCGTGGTGCTGAAAAGGGAGACTGGGTTCCCACGCTGTCCTTGGAACCCAAGAACAGATGTCTTCTGATAGTCCTACGACCGTCACCCAGCGCACAGTGACCAGGACCCTTCCTCACCAACGCCAGCTCCCATGAAACTCGAGGCAAGAGGGTTTAGATGACACGGGATGGACCATGGCACAGGCTCTACCTTCCTGTGACCGCAGACCACTTGGGATCTCTAGTCCCATTAGAAGCCACTGGCTCCTCGGGACTTGTCACAGGGGTGGTGAGAGTACCAGGTGACAAGGACACTGGAGGCCTGCATGGAGCTCCTTCAGAATTCTCTTGTCTCCAAGGCCGCTCAGCAGGGGACCTCTCCTCACGCTGGGTTTCTTGGGATCACGGAGGAGAAACAATAACGACACTTTATCTGTAGGCATTTGGCTGAGCTTTGTTCTTCTCTTGGAAAAGAAATCCTATCCCCACCACTCCAAGAACAGGGCAGCCATCTGACTCCCTCACCCAGACCCTGGCCGGGCTCAGAGACCATGCACTGTGGCTGAGTAACGGTCGTGACGTGAGTGTCCCCTGGCCCAAGTCCTTATGCCGAAAAATTATGCAGAAAAATAATGAGAACCATTGAAAGATGTGGCTCCGTTTGGGATTGAATTACCACTTAAATCAAACTGACGGTGGGCAGGGGGTGGCGGAATGGAATTAAGGAGGAAGCTGTATTTCAATTGGGAAGCCCTGGGTGCTTTCCAGGAGAGCAGGGCTCCTCTAAGTGAAATGAAGCCTGCGCGCCCGTTGCACCCTCTGTGATTTATCTGAGCTGAAGAGTCTTGTTCCAATGGTTCTGAATGTTATTTTCAAAGAGAAAATGAACATCTCATTCTGGAATCAATGACACAGGAAACCAACTTGGAAGGATCTGGTACTGGGGACGGGCAGGAAGCTACAAGGAGTTCTGCTGTCTCTATATTTAAACTCCACTTCAAGGCGGGCTGGAGGGGTGTGTGGGGGAGGGGGGCCCTCGGTCTTGGTGGGGTGGTCAATGTGAATTCCTATGACCACTGCCCACGAGGGGCACAGGGTGGGGCCTGTGGCCAGGGACAGAGGTGAAGGGGAAGCACGGGGCGATAGGAGAGGCACCAGCCCAACTCAGCCTTACCCTGCCCTGGTGGGTCCCAGTGCCCCCAGGCCCTCCTTGGTGACGTCACCTCTCACCCACCCCCTTCCTGCCTGTCTAGTCCCAGGTGCCAGAGCACCAGTCTACAAATCAGAATCCTCTGCTTGCTCTGTGAAGGAGACGGTGCTGGGTCCTGTCTACTGGGGGCTCTCCTGACAGGTTCAGTCAGGTGTGCTCCAGTGCCCCCACCCCGGGGCTGCTCCCGACGTGATGGCATCCTCACACAGTGCAGGCTGATTCCCTGCTTGCTGAGGGATGCTCACACACCAGCCGCATCTCAGCTGCCTGCACGGCTTCAGCGCAGAACTCTCTGGAAAGGTGGCTGGGAGCTTTGCTCTAGCCCAGTCCTGTGAGCGTCATAACTTTCCTGGATGTACACTTGATTGGCAGCACAGCTGATTCTCTGGGATAGCAGCTCAGCTCCTGTCTTGCAGATAGGGCCGACGGAGGGGCCAAGGACAGCTGCCAGCTCCGCTCAGCCAGGACCAGGAGCCTGCGTGGGCACGTGGCAGTTTCCTCCATGGGCCTTTTGCATCTGAACCCAGGGCTGGGTGTCCTCCATGCCCGCCTCCTGCAGCCCCTCTCCTCATTCTCCCATGGCCCTTGTGGCCAGAGCGCCATCTGCCTGGTTATAAAGGGTCTGCCTTTGCAAGCTGAAGAAGGCAAAATGTCCCCTGGGGCCACCTTCCGGAGGGCCGAAGGAATGTCCTGAAGCCCTCCAGGGAGTGCAAGCAGGTGCTCCTGTCTTCTCCGCTTTATAGTCGGGGAAACTGAGGCAGAGAGCCTGAGTAACATGCACAAGGTCACACAGCCTGTTGGGACCAAGAAGGCTCAACTCCAACAACGGTGTGCCTCCCCACTGTGCCGAGCCACCTGGCTGCAGGCCAGCTGCATGCTGGGTGTCAGTGGTAGCTGAGGGGACTCTGGCATAGCCCCTGGAGGAGAGCCCTTTTCAACCAACAGTCCTTGGAGAGGGTAAGTTCTGGAGAGAAGACTCACCGTGGGGAAGGGAGGGAAACTGAGTCAGGTGCTCAGCCACGCAGCATCAGGAAACCTACAGGGGAGCAGCCTGGGAGGCCCGAGGCAAGAGAAAGCTGTCCCCAGGGGACTGAGGTGCTGCACTGGCTGCCTGCCTCTCCAGTACACTCAGAGCTGCAATTCCAGAGGGGACACCCAGCTCCAGCCCTGGCCATGTGGCTCAGAGGAGGCTGGGTCCTCTGTGGCAGGGGTGAGCTGCCTCTTGAGCACCCAGGCCAGGCTTTGCTGTGGACAGGTGCTGCTCCACTTACCAAGCGACTGTGTCCTTGGAAACCCATTGCAAGTTGGAAGTCAGAAGTGCATGCACCTAGCTGACCAAACACTCAGCTCAGCCACAGCACACTGCAGTGTCAGGCTGCCCAGGGGCTGCCCCTCACTGCCACTGCCCCAGGTCATAAGAGGGGAGCATCCCACAAGCTGCTGGACACCCAGGTGACCACTCGGAACTCCGTGTCCAGTGTGGCAGCAGGTGTGGCCCTCAGGAGCTCCTCGGGCCCAGGACACCTCCCTCCTCTGGGGTTGAAGCAGCTGGGGACAGGGCCCCAGGAGCGAGGTCTTCTGTGGTGACGCAGTCCGCCCCGCTTGCCCCTCTACCGTGCACCACGTGGACAGGCAGCAAGCAGACCCTCACCAGAGGCCTGAGGTGGACACCTGATGTTGGGCTCCAGCCTGCAGATCGGGCCTGCCAAGCTCGTGGCCTTTAGTGCTGGCAGCACAAGTGGACGAGGACACGCTCACCCACGTGAGCTCGCCTGGCCCACTGGCGTCCCTCCTCACCCTCCTCGTCTCCCCACGCCCAACACAAACTCCACTTCCAGGGGTTTCTGCACAGAACTCAGTGGCCCTTCTGGCCCGGGGGCTTGGTGGAGCCCCCACCCTCTGCTTCCTGTCCTGATGACAAGCTGGGGAGCGCTGGCCATGTGTCATCTGCGCACACAGAGATGGATCTTTCAGTCACTTTGCCAAGGAAAGAGCGGCCTCTTGGGTAGCAGCAGGGACAGTGGACCACCAGGGACAGAGGGAGCAGAGTCCCCACAGGACCGTCCCCACCTCCCCTCGGGGCGACTCCTCCTCCGCAGTGCCATGGGGCTCGTGGCCACTCCAGTATGGTCAGGCCGGTGGCCATCTCCCGACTCTATACCCTGGGTGTCTCCTGTTGTCTCTGCAGTTGGGAAACTCGGGTGAAGCCCACCCACAGGATGTCCTCCTTCCTGTTCTGCTGAGGCGTGCTCTGCCTGGTGACGGTGTCAGAATGCTGAGCACCACGGGAAGTGCAGAGGCCGTGTGAGGCCCCGTGGTCACCCAGGGAGGCCGCCTGCCTCGCCCTGCCCCTTCCCAGACACCCGCTCACGCATCCCACCATGGCCAGGGAGCTGGCTAGGCACAGAGCTGGAGAGCTTCTGCCCAGGGACAGCTGGTGACCTGGACTTCTGGAAATATGAATGGCCGAGCCGGGATCATATCTCTGCGGCCGTAGACCTTCTGTTAGATCTAATAAATCCCCGTCCTCTCTTGAGATAAGGGGGCCCATTACTCTTGCTTTCGACACCTGGACAAGATAACCCACAGGGGCTGGGCTGTCGCAAGACTGGAGCCTCCAGGGCCCAGGTGTCTCTCACCCGGGAAGCCACCGTCTCCCCCAGAGGCACCCTCTGGGATGGGCTCTGCCCACCTTCCTGCCTTCTCTGGCCCTTGTCCCCACACGTCCCCTGCTTCAAGGTGGGGCCAAGGCATGGGTCCCTCGCCACTTGCTCTGTGGCCCACACTTGAGCTGCCTGCTCAGCCTGAGCTGTCTTGCCCTAGGCACGTGCTCCGGGCGCTCTCCTTCTCCTCCTCCCAGAACACGCTCACCTCCAGCTCCTCGTGGGTCCTGACGTTGGGGTTCCTCTCGCTTTGCCCTGTGTGTGGTTACCTCTGTGACAGCACCGTCACGGTGACCGCTGCACCAGGGCTGGTGGTACCAGGGCCAGCACCTGGTGAGGAACTCCCTCCCACGTGCCCAGCACTCGGCTTCCCGAGCTTCAGCCTGAACAGACAGAGCGAGAGGAGGTTGGTGGTCCCGTTACCCCGGATGTAAACTGCGACTTACAGGCCACTGGTCATCTTACGTGCATCTCCAGCTCTCCAGGAGTTGGCTGGCCTCAGCAGGGCACTGGCAGTCAGCTGGTGGCCAGGACCCTTGGGCTGGGGACATGCCCACCAGGGGCCCCTTGGGCCTCTCCCTCAGTCTCCGTGTTGCCCTGTGAGCTTCAGCCTCCTGGTGCCCAGGAGGGTGGTGGATCCCGAGCTTACTCTCGCAGGACGTTGTAGAAGTCCCATGCTCAGATAGCCGGACACATGCTGGCTCATGTGGTGACAGCCTCTATCAGGACAGGAAGACCCTCTGCTGCAGACAGACTCCAGACCTGCCGAGCTGCTGGTGGGGTCTCGGCAGCACTGTCTGCACAGGTGCCCGGGCTGTGAAGAGGAAGATTCCGGCGCAATCTCTGATGACAGCACAGCTCCGAGCGGGACAGGCTGCCAAGGCAAGGAGTGGGGCCCCGATGACTGAGGGACCCAACGCAGCCCCGCTGTCCGCTGACCAGGGATTGGCAAAGGGCAGGGAAGACCAGCCCAAGCTCCCTGAGGGTCCTCTCTGACTCTGACTTCCCGTAAGCCTCTGAGTCTGCTTGGCGTCCACTGAGAGGACCACAGACATGCAAGGCCACACCACCTCTGGTCATCACCAGGCTGAGGCACTGGTGACAGGGTGACAGGCTGGTGGCCCCGTGGATGCTTGTGGGCAGGAACCTTGGTCAGAACTTGGTGGACCCTGGCGTCCAGCCCCATGGGTGGGAAGGGGAAGTGGCAGGGGGTGGGGAAGAGAGCTCAGAAGAGGAAGGTCCCTGGGGAGAGTCGGGGGGAGAGCGGTCGGTGAGCGGATGAGTGTAGCCCTCCAGTGCCCAGGGCCCAGGATGCAGGGCAGACCGGCAGCGTGAGGAGCCTGGTCATGAGAGGTGCCCTCCTGCCTCTGCGCCTGCGCCATCCGCCAGCCTCCACCTCGGTCTCCCATTTTGAAAGCTGATATTGAGTTGATGAGGACTCGTCCCCACAAAGTTCCAGTAGAAACAGGGAGACAGCAGCCGATTTTAAAAAACCTTCAAGAAAAATTGGTGTGCCTTGAAACTGGGATTGATTAAAAATAGGAGACGGGCAATTAAGTTCATGTTTAAAGATGACCAGGGTCCTGAGCTTGTCAGACGCAGGGGGACTGGAAGGAAGAGCTGATGGCAGGGAAGATAGGACTGAGCCTGGGAACACGGTGACTCAGAGATAATAACAGGGCAGGAAATGTCCTCCAGGTAATTGCAGACGAGAGGCCAGACGGAGAGTGAAAGGCCGGCTGTGCTCCCCGACTCGAGAGCCATCGGGCAGACAGATCCCTGCTTCCTCCACGACAGAGCAAACGGCACCCGGCTTCTGCACCATCACAGTCACCCGGAGCCTGGGTGGAACACGGTGTCTGAGAGAGAGAGAGAGAGAGAGAGAGAGAGAGAGAGAGAGACGGAGATGATTTCTCGCTCCCTGGAGAGACTCTCCAGACTGTGGGGAGAGGGAGCCAGAGCGGAGGGAGAGAAAGTGGAGTTGGGACTGACGCTGGAAGTCCTGGGCCGAGGACCGGGGTGCAGAGGGCTGTGTTGTCAAGGGACCCTGCTTAAAGGTTCTCAGGACGCTGCAGCCAAATGCTGAGCACAATCTCAGGGAGCAAAACTCCAGGACAGTTGTTAGAGAACTTCCAGGGAGCCAGGGGCTGAGCCCTTCCTGGAATCCCAGGGGGGCCCCTGGAATCCCGAGCTCGGATCATACGGAGTGGACACACGGTTCACTTCAGAGCTACACCTGATTAACAGAGCTAAGTTTTCATAGATCATAGTCCACTCTAGACTTATCCCAAGAAATGTGAAAAACAGGTCTCCCAGTGAGCAACCTGAGCCGTGAGTGATTAGCTGCACCCAGAAGGAAGCTCAGGGTCTGTAATGGATGACAAAACACAGAGACTCAACCGTGCCATATGCAGGAGGGATGTTCAGCATTGAATGAAAAATCACTAGACCCAAGGAGAAGGAGGATGTGGCCAACTTCATGGAGAAGACTCATTTACTAGAAGCACGCCAGGAATTACAGAGATGGTGGAACTAACAAATAAGGTTCTCGGAAAGAGGAACAAGGATTGCAGTGCAGGACTCACAGGGGAACTGAAAATGATGACAGACACAGAATACATGGAAAAGCGCTCAATGGCACTTCCAGACCTGAGAAGCAGGAGAGCCTGAAATGCACGTTCCCTGGACCAGCTTAATGGAGTGCCCCAGGAGAAAATGGCAGGAAATTTGAAGATAGATACGAATTATCCAACTGAAACACAGGAAAAAAGACTACCCCCTTGGTCATCTGGGGGAAAATGGGGCCATGTCATGTATCTGTGATTGGATACCCCTCGCGCGGATGGACGCCACCTCTGAAACTCTGTACTCAAAACAAAGACCTAAAAAAATAACCCAAAGGCTTAGGAGATATTCTGGAAGACAACAGAAGCTGAGAGAGTTTGGCCGATAAGCCACAAAGAAATGTCCGAACTTTTCTGGCTGAAAGAAAGCGATGCCAAAGGACAATGGAGACGAAGACCAGAGACGGTGACGTGCAGTAAACAGGAGGGTATTTTTGCCGTCACGTTTTAAAAGATGATAATGCGTCGTTTAGGAGAAGAAAAAAGTCATTTTCTGGGGAGTTTCAGTAAATATAGAAGTAAAACCTACGACAATGCTAACACAATGGACGGAGGGGAGAGGCAAAGCTCGTTTTGTGAAGTTGCTAAATTCTCCACGAGACGGGATCCTATTAGACGAAGTCAGAGCAGGCCGGGCTGAAATGCATATATATGGCAGGCCCTAAATAAATAACGAAAAACTCAAGAGGGATGGCCAAGATGGAAATAAAGTGGAATACTAAAAAATACTAAATTAACCCAAAGTAGGACAGGGAGAGAGGGAACCGAATTCAGAAAAGAGGACAGGGACTCCCAGGCCAGCCTGCGCCGCTGCGTCCTGAGGACAGCGGGAGGCTGAGGACCGAAGATGCAGCTCTGCTGAGGCCCAGGAGAGGCCAGGTCACGGCCAGCTGCCCCCACAGGACTCAGAGAGCTGGACAGAGGCCACCCAGGAGCCGGGACCCGGCAGGAGAACCGGAACTCCTGGGAACAGCCAGGGGCTCAGCGCAGACCAGTCTGGGAGATGGAAGCCACGCTCCCACCAGGGGACAAGGATGGTCCTGTGGGCTTTGGTGCTGGAGCTCCACCCAGTTCTCACAGTGGACACTGGAGAAAAGTCCCTTTGCGCCCTGGCGAGGGAGGAGGACAGGTCCAGAGCACTCAGCCAGCTGACCGGACGGCCCTGCCCAGTGGAGGGATGGCCCCAGGAAGGGAGAACGCCCCGCTCCGGGAGGGCGGGACTGAGCAGCAGGCGTGGGAAACCCACAGCAAAAACCGCACAGGAGCCCCCACCCACCGCCGGCCCCTCACCTCAGCTCCTGCCACCTGCCACATCTGGCACCGGGTCAGAGTCCCAGGCACACCCCGAGGTAAAAGAGTGGGACGTGACCTCAGGCCGATGAGGTGGGAAATCCACACGAACGGAGCCGACTTGTTGCAAGAAGAACCCGGGAAGAAATCAAGGCCTTGGAGGACGCTGCGCCTGTCAAAGCACCGGGATGTGCAGGGGAAACCTGGGAGCACACACTCCAGACCCGGTGACTGTGCCGGCTGCAGCACGCGCTCTGAAGACCCCACGCCAGCCCCGGGCAGCCTGCTCACCCAGCGGGGGGATAAGCAGACGCGGCTCGGCTGGTCCTCAGCCTGGTGCTCACGGAGGTGGTGGGGCATTCAGAGGGGGGCCTAGCGGGAGGCAGCGAGGTCACACGGCCGTGCCCCTGAAGGGGACGCTGGTCTCCTCCTCCCTCCACATCCTGGCTGCCATGAGGTGACAGCTTCCTCCCCACATGTCCCCACCTCGACAAGCTGCCCGGCCACAGGCCCCAAGCAACAGGAAAACGCACGGAAACCTCCCAAACTGTGAGCTGAATGAACCTTCTCTCTTAGGTTGACGATCTCAGGTATTTTTTTTACAATAACGGAAAGACGGGGAACACAGGAAACAGGCTTTTTGAAAGAAAATGCTCCATAGACCAATATCCTCATTAATATAAGTCTTTAAAACAGGTTTGCAGGAAGATGATCACACCAAAGGGTTCTTATCCAGGAGGGAAGCAGGTTTAACATTCAAACAACCTCTTAATATAAATCCATACTGTCCTACTCATGTATTCAGAAAGAGCATTTGACAAAATTCACCCCCATGATGTTAAAAACTCCTGGCAAAGTAGAAACAGGAGGCCCTAGCTCAAAGCCTACTGCTGAAATCACTCTGTATTTTTATTTTTTTCTTGGTGGCGCTGAGGATTGAACCCAGGGCCTTGTGCATGTGAGGGAAGCCCTCCACCAACTGAGCCCTGCCCCAGCCCCTGAAGTCATTCTTAACCATGAAAACCTGGACCAGGAGCGGAGCAGGGACGGGATCCTGGTCATCCTTATTCCTCCTTTCCCACAGACTACAAGGTCCTCGAGGGGAACAGGCCAGGGTCACAGGAAGGACGTGGCACAGACAGGAGGCCGCAAGGTGCGCTGCGTGGACAGGGGACCTGCCGAGTGTGCAGCAGGACCAGAGAAACCCTCCAGACCAGGGCAGGTCAACAAAGCCAAGATCAAGATCAGTTCATCTCCACGTAACAGCAACGAAACAAATAGAAAGAGACACTTGAAGAATATTGTGTACGACAGCATCTCAACAGTGGCACCCAAGGAAGTGGGTCTGCTCAGCACAGTTGTGTGTGCATCGTGTGTGTGTGTGTGTGTGTGTGCACACGCGTGCGCACGGTTGGGCCATGTGCATACGCAGGAGAACCAGGCACTGAACAAGTAACGAACCTTGCTAAAGGAAACCAGAGACCTCTGTGAATGGAGAGAAACATCTTGTTGGACGGCTGAGAGTCTCAGTCTTAGGATGCTAATTCTTTCCAAATGGGTCTCTAGATTCAGTGGGACCCTAATAACGATCCCAGAGGCTTTTCCTTTGGAAGACCACGTGATGTTAACATGTGCAGGGACGCAAAACAAGACAAAGCAAAAAGTCCCCGACCAAAGGATGCGGGGAAAGGGCAGAATGTGGGAGACTCACCACTTCGGGGTTTCAAGACTTTACATAAAACCACGGAAAGCAGGACAGCGTGGCCCAGTTACAGGGACACATGTCCAAGTCGGTGGAACACAGCAGAGATGAGGAGATGAGCTCTCACCTGCACACGGTAACTGATTTTCATTAATAATGCCAGAGCCACGTAATGGGAAAGGTGAACTTTTGAAAAATAGCAATGGTGGCCAGGTGTGCTGGTGCACGCCTTGATCCCAGTGGCTCCAGAGGCTGAGGCAGGAGGACCGCAAGTTCAAGGCCAGCCTCAGAAATTCAGTGAGTACCCCTGGGTTCAGTCCTCAGTTCCAATAAATACATGAATAAATACATTTTAAAAAATAAAATAAAAATGGTGCTGGAACCAAGGAGCATCACATACAAAAACCAGATGTCAAAATTAACTTGTAAGGTCCGGGCGCCCTGGAGCACACCTGTAATCCCAGGGGCTCGGGAGGCTGAGGCAGGAGGATCATAAATACAAAGCCAGCCTCAGAAACTTAGTAAGGCCCTTAGCAACTCAGCGAGACCCTGTCTCAAAATAAAATATAAAAAAGGGCTGGGGATGGGGCTCAGAAGTTAAGCACTGCTGGGTTCAATCATCCCTGGTCCAAAAGAAAAAAAAAATGAATAACTTGTGAGGGATCCCAGACTTCATGTGAATGAGCCTCGGGATAAACTGCGGCAGGCCCTCCACACCCACAGGTTCCCCAAATCAATGTGGCAGTGTCCATGGTGTCCACGTCGGGTTCTTTTCCTGTTGTATCCCTGAAGCAACGTGGTTCTGTGACCACCAATGACATTGCTAAGCAATCCAGGGGTGGCCGTGAACAGGATGAAGTCAACCCCGCGATGGCCCACACCAGGGGCTAGAGCATCTGCAGACCCGGGCCCGGGGGTCCTGGGGCCAGTGCTCCACAGACCCAGTGGACCTCTGTGGGGGTTGTCACAGCCTCAGGTAGGCCCGGAGTCCCCGGGCTACGAGAACCCAAGACAAAGCGAGCATTCTCCGTGGGCCTGCAGCTGACATGGAAGATCCCGCTTTTTAAAACAAACAGATCAACACACTTTTATATGGCAATGCACCCACCCTGTGATTTGTGAAATCACACTATGACCAACTCCGTTTTTTAACCATTTAAAATTAGGAGATGACTCAATTAAAAAAACCAAAAAACCCTTCCCACTGACTCACACAGGTCGAGGCTTCCTGCCGTGGAAGGTGCTCTGGGCTGAGCTCAGGAAGCACTGGGCTGGCGCTGGCGCTGCGCTGGGTGGCCATGGGGCAGGAGGCCCGGGTGGGGCGAGTCTGGCCCATTCCCACATTGCTGGTCCCAGCCCATCACCCTGGAACACGCCTGGGCGTCTCCTGGGGAGCTGGCCACACACAGCCCAGCCCTTCACCCCGGGGTGTGCGGGCTCAGCTGGCCCCTAAGGACAGAGCCTGTCAGACCTGCCAACCCCCGCAGGGTGGGCGGTGCAGCAGCAGGTGGGGGGCTCCCAGGTGACGGCAGCATTCTCCATTCTGTGGTGACGGCGACACGTGTCTACGCCTTTGTCAAAACGCATCAAAGTCTGTACTTAAAATGGATGATTTTTATTCTTTCTAAATTATACCTTAACAAAGTCGATTTTTCAAAGTGCATAGAGTGTTCCAGGGACAAGCATCAAAAGTGAATGACAAGGCCGGGTGTGGTGGCACACGCCCTTAATCCCAGCAGCTCGGGAGGCTGAGGCAGGAGGATCGTGAGTTCAAAAACAGCCTCAGCAAGGGTGAGGCACTGAGCAACTCAGGGAGACCCTGTCTCTAAGTAAAGTACAAACTAGGGCTGGGGATGGGGCTCGTGACTGAGTGCCCCTGAGTTCAATCCCCCAAACTCCCCTGCAAAATAATGAATCACAGGGCTCTGAAGCCTGCAGGGCACCTGCAGCCGGTGGAGCACCAGGAGGCACCATGGGAAGAGGACCCCACAGAACCAGCTGACGGTCACAGAGGGGACGTGCACGGAGGAAGCCAGACACGGAATCAGACTCGGGCAGGATTCCACGTGTGTTATGCCCCCAGCAGACTCGGCTAGCGTGTGGTGGCTGGGGACGCTCGCTGAAGTAGGGCTTCTACAGCAAGAGCATCCAAAGCAAGGACACAGTCACCACAAAGACCAGGAGTGGCCAGTGCTCCCAGGTCCTTCTGCAGGGCGGGCGACGTGCTCATCTCCACGTGGGCGATGGTCGCCGGCTGTGTGCCGGAGCTGCCCGTCAGTATGAGCAGTTGTGCGTCATGCCCTTTCTTTGTGGCACGTGACATTCCACAACCTGAAAGTTTCCAAAAGATCAGCAGGACAGGTGTGGTCACAGAGGCCATGCAGGCCGCCTGTGCCCAGGGCCAGGGGGACCACTCGCACGACACCGGCCATCCCCAGAGGGAGTGAGGAGAAGTGAATCCCTAGTCCGAGCTTGGACAGGGCTTCACCCAGGAATGAGCCGTGGGAGGAACACTGAGAAGGGTGGCCAAACGGAAGGTGGACAGAGGACCCCAGGGCGTCTTCCAGAACTGGGCCCCTCTCTGTGACCCCTGGTGGCCCCCCACTCTCCCAGTTTACCCCCTTGTTTCCCGTAGGATGGTCCCAGGTGAAGCCAGAGTCAGTGCTGCAGATGGCTGTCCTTCCCTCACCCTCCCACTCTGGACGTGAGAAGGAGGCCCAGAGAGGACACCCCAGGGCCCCCAGGGTCCCCAGGGTCCCGTCCTTCATCCTTTGATTCCCCCCCCCCGGGCTGCAGATTGTCTCCTGCTAGTGACCCCCAGAGGGAGGAGTGTGTCCCATGGACAGCGAGGCCTTCCCAGAGAAGCCCGGGGTGGAGATGAGGGACTGGCCAGGTTGGGGAGCTCCTGACTCTGAACTTAAGGGGCCTCAGACTCCCTGCTCCGCGAGGGTGACCTCCTGGCCCCGAGCGAGCTGTGCTGGTAACAGACCAATCAGTGCGTCTCCACGGCACCAGGTTTACTGAAGAGCGACCGTCACAGGCCACCCACCTTCCGTGGCCGCCGTTCACGGAGCACTCTGGGTCACCCTGTGTCACAGGCCAGGCACTGGACGGCCTACTCCAACCTGGACTACTAACATCTCCAACACTCGGGCAGCTGATTCAGTTACAGAAAGGCCAGATGAAGGCGGCCGTGGGGACTCAGGAGGCTGAACTGAGAGCAAAGGCCCAGGGCAGAGAGGAAGCAGCCGCACTGATGGTGGTCAGATAACACCAGGGACCAGCCCAGGAACAGGACAAAGAGCAGGCCTGGAGCTCTCGGGGGGAGACTTGCCCTGGGCCAGGGTCTAGAAGGACAGCAGTTTCAGAGTGTCCACCGGAGGTGTCAGCTTGAGGTGTCGGACCCCATGCCTGGTCATCACAGGTAGGAAAAACCAGGCTCCACAGAAGCCCAGGGACAGAGGATGGGAGATCCATCTCCAAGGATCAAGGCCCCTCTGAGTCCAGCCTCGGGGGGCCCTCCTTCCATGGGCCTCCGGTGAGGGGGCCTGGTTTTTCGGATGTGAACTGGACACGCCCTGCACCTGTGCTCATGGGCGCAGGTGGACGTCTCGATTAGCACAGGGTCTCCATCAGCCTGTGGTGGGCGCTGGCGCTGGCGGGGGCTGCTCACTGTAAAACAAGCACCGAGTCCTCCGCTCAGTCCTCGAGCTCAGACAGAGCCGCGCCTGGCCCACTACTGCCCATCACATGGGTGACTCGGGTGGGCACAGCCTGGAGGGGCCGTTCCCCTCGTCAGGAGTCACCCAGGGCGGAGCGCAGATGCTCTCCACGGGGACCCAGGCCAGATCTGTCTCCCACTCCCAGGGTCACGGCCCCCTCTGTCGTGAACACACTCCCGGGGGGAGGCTCTGACCCTGCCTGGGGGAGCCAGACCCCCTGCTTCAGCCCCACTGACTGGGCAGGAGAGGGAAGCACCCTTCATGGGCCGGGGAGGCCCTTTCTTTAACTTACTGAGAGTAACAGCACGGGAGGGGGGCCAGGAGCGGGGCCTCGGTGCAGGACGGCGGTCCTTGGCATGTGTGATGGACGATTCCAGCACACACAGGCCCGAGCCCGGGCAGGTTTCTTTGGGGAAGCAGATACATGATCTGGAGGCTCGTGGGCAAAGTGAAGGGAAGGATGTCCACTCAGGAAGGATGCCGGCCACCTCAGAGGGAGAGGCAGGCCCTTGGTCTGGGGGAACAGGCAGTAGCTAGGGTGCAGGGGAGTTGGGCACAGTCACACACGTTGGCCAGGTTCCCCTGGGCTGGCGGACGGCCCGCATCAGGCTACCTGCTGCTGGCGAGGACAGGCAGCAGGCTGCTGGCGAGGACGGGCGTGGGCTGTGGACAGGGCTGGGTTGTCTGGAGCGCTTGTTCTACATTTCAAAGGTTCCTGGGGCTTTCTGCTTTCCCAGGGCTCAGGGGCGCTCCTCTTGGGAGACTACCTTTCTTCCTCTGCACCCACTTCCTGTCTCAATGGCACCCAGTGCACTGTGAGCCAGCCATCACCTCAGTCCCGTCACCGCAGTACCTGAGACCGTGGGGGTGTCCAGGAGGTTTTACGCTGGGCACGGAGTCAGGGGGAGCTGGCCATGTCACGTGGGGGTGAGCGTGTGAGTGTGCAAGGTGTGGACATGCAGGAGGGCCCCTGTGGTCCAGGTGTCGCTGACATAAGAGCAGGGGCCTGTGCAGGAGCGTGTGCAGGTCCACCTGGGCAGGGCGTGTGGCGGGGTCTGCCATGAGTGACGTCCTGTTCCAACCTTAACTACTAACTACCTGACAGCAGGATCCTGGGGCAGACGCACCAGGGAGCAGCTGTGGAAGGCCGAGGGTGCTTACCTGGGGGTCTGTGAGTTCCAGATGCTGGAGAGGGTCTGAGTGTCTCCACTGGAGGTCCCTCTGGAACTGGACCGTCCCCTCCTCTTCCAGCCAGCAGGACATGCACGCCCACTCTGGGGGTGAGCACTGAATGGTGGGCCACGTCTCGTGGTTTCTCAGGCGTTTTGCTCCCTCACTGAAGTGGGAGCCACGGGTCTCCCTAAACAGACGCACACCTTGCACAAACCTCCACCCCAGGGAGAAGGTTTCTAAGAAGAAACCCAGCCACCCTCCTTCCCAGATAGCACACCCGGGCCCAAGCTCACACTCGGGGTTCGCAGGGGGAGCTCCCGATTGCTTCTGGTTCAGGCTCTGGGTGCCTTCGTCAGCCTCTCTCCAAACCCTCGACACTAGAAAGAGGCGACAGAGACAGGGATGCAGTGGTCTGTGGTTCTGGTGAGGGGCAGCGGGCAGGTGCCACCGAGTCTGTGTGTATGTCTCACCCGTCTTCACGACAGCACTGCACTGTGCTGCACGCCACCTGAGAGGAGGTGACAGACTCCCGGGCGTCACCAGGCAGATGGCTGAGGTCTTCCTCAGGAGGGGACTCTACCTGGGCAGGCGATGGCCACGCCTGGCCAGATGGTGCCTACGTTTCTGTCTGTCCTTGTGCGTGTTGGGGTCTTGTGACCTCAGTTTATCCACACAGAGGTGGGTGAAGAGCCATGCACGGGGCTGGCCGGGGTCAGCCCTCCGTGGCTCAGCTGACCTTCCCCAGTGCGTGCACCCCTGGGACCGCAGGGTCGGCCGTGAGTTGGGCAGGCACGGCCTGCTGGCCAGGGGTTGCTGGCTTCTGAACTAGGACAGGAGAGAGGACGCTCTGTCACAGTGCACCTGGGCCCCCTGGTGACAGTGCTGCAGACTCTGCTCTTGCTGATGAAAAGTGGGTCACAGAAATGGGGACTGCCACGCTGAGACCAGAGGGATGAGGACCGGCTGCGCCTTGGAGAAGGAGCAGCGAGGACTCGGGTTGCAGCTGGGAGCCGGGTCCGGTCCGGCAGCCGGAGCCGCACTGGGCCTCGGCCACGTTCAGGAAGAGGCAGAAATGGGTCGGCAGCTTGCCGATGCTCGCAGAGTCGGGCCAGGGGCTCCAGACGAGAGCACGCTACTTGCTGGCCACGGAGGGCAGAGGGGTAGCTCGGCCCAGGGAAGTGTTCTCGGCCAGTGCCCACCCCCAGGGGGTCCGAGGGCTCAGAACGCCAGGCCCTTTCTGCTAGAGAGTCAGGCTTCGAAACAGGAATGAGGGGAGGATCCTGGGGAGCTCAGCCTTTTCCAGCCGTCCCCATGAACCCTCCCGGGCCGGGCAGTAAGGCCAAGGCCAAAGGGCCAAGGGCAGGGTGAGGGTGTGGCCGGCCACCCCTGTCGGTCTCTGATGGTCTCCAAGAGGCTGCCATCAGAGGAAGGGAGGGTGCACACTGAGCTGGGGCGCTGACGTGCAAGGGAGTCGGGCCTGAGCCCAGGAGTGGGGAGAGGCCGCCCTGCTCTTCCGGGGCCTGGAGGACTCGTTTGCCAAATGGAATGGCACCGGTCCCTGGGCGCTGTGTCCCAGCCGGTCGGGAAGGCCCACCTGCCCACAACTGCAGCCCAGAGGAGGGCACGGACTGGCGGCTGAGGGGTGGCCCAGCCCTGCGGGAGAGACCAGAGGCCCGAGCAACGCCGGGCCTGGCCTGGAGGGTGGGGACTTCAGCGTCCTCTCAGCAGCGGAGCCCAAGGCACCCAAGAGCAGGGCCCTCCTCCAGTTCAGATGTGAATGTAAACTTAGATCCTGGAGAATATTTATTTAGAATGAGAAAAAAATCACTATTGTCCAAGTCTTAAAAGGCTGTCCAGTGTGGGCATTGTCTGGCTGACAGGTCTAGCCTCTGGGAGGACACTTCTTCCCTTCCCACCTGAACGTTCCACGATTCTGGAAGAGTGAAAGGTAATAAGGAATAGCCACGTCCTGAGCCGTATCCCACACACCGCGGCTTGGCTGGTGGTGAGTGTGTGTGGTCTTCTCGCAGACGTAGTTGTCTCTCTGCAGGCCACTTCACGGACTGGATGGCCATGTATGCCACTCTGGCTGACACGCTGCCTGGGGACGGGAGGCGTGGCCACGGGAAGGTCCAGCTCCATGCTGGGTGCGTCCCACCTGACCGTGTGCAGGCGGGTGGCATCGAAAGCTTTGCCATGGTCTGTGCCCGGCCAGTGCTCTCTGACCCTCCCACTCTACACCTGCAGCTGGAGAGGCTGAGGGACGGCGTGCCCTCGGCAGGTGCATGTGCCCCTGGCGGCTCCCCTCTTCATCAGGCCTTCCCGGGGCCTCTGCCCAGCCTGGCTTTGCCCCGGCCCCCGAGCCTTGTCCTTCTCTTTGCACATGGAATCCCAGTGTGGGCACCGTGAGGGGTGCCGCGGCCGGCTGCTGAGTGTGGAGGTGTCTTCTCCTAACAGGTCGGGGGCAGAGGAGGGTCTCTGCAGCCAGGGAAGGCCCCACAGAAGCTCCCCTGCTGCCTAGCTCACCCCTGGACAGGAGGCTCAGCCGCGAGGAGCACTGGCCTGGACATGCAGAGGCTGAACAACTGCAGCCCCCATGTCCTCTGTGCTTTGTTGAAAAACCAGGTCACGATGCAGCCCTCGGGAAACCCAGGGTGACAGTGTGAGTGTGGGGGGGACCCAGGGCGTGGAACCCAGGGCCCATGCGTGCCAGGCAGGCACTCTGCCCCTGAGCCACTGATTATTCAAGGCAGATGACATTGTCTGATACCTGCTGGGCAGGTGAGAAGACCTTGCAGAGCCGTGGAGATGGCGGGCGTGACCTCCTGGAGATGTGAACTCGGGGCGATGGGGGCCGTGTGATTCCCACAGCAGCTGGACACCCGCCTCGTCCCCAGGGTCAGGACCTGTGTGGGTCAGCCCCCTCTCTGCCTGTTTCCTGGGGGTGGCTGATGCAGGGCCTGGGGGTGGCTGTGGCTGGAGACCCTGTGGCTGGGGGTGGCTGATGCGGGGCCTGGGGGTGGCTGTGGCTGGAGACCCTGTGGCTGGGGGTGGCTATCGGCTTGGGGCTGCCTCCTGTTTCCAAGGGCCCCTGCTGGACTCTGCTTTCTCGGATGCCCCCACTTTCTTATTTTAATCGTTAGCAGAGAAGTTGATTAGAAGCAGAAACTTCTGCAAGTCCCAGAGCTGGGCCCGCTGTGCTGAGTCTCTGGATCACCAAGACCCTCTGTTGGCAGCGATCAGACTTCAGTCTTTTTGACCATGTTCCAATCCCAGCCAATTTAAATAACTCTGCCAGGAAAAACTCCAGAGCTGCTATCAAACATTTTATGAGTCTAAATATATAGCTCCAACTGTGTCTAATCATCTTTTTTTCTTTTTAGACCCTATTAGGAGGAAAACAAGCAATAAAGAATGGCTGCATGATTGTTCGGGAGCCCCCCGGATCAGCGTGTGGGGTCCTGGATCTGCCATGTCCTCCCCTCATTTTTCCATTGTTTTATTTGCTTGGCAATACGCTGGGGCGGGGCGTCGCCAGCAGCTCTGCTCCCTTTGCGGGAGGTTGAAGCTGGCCTCTGCGAGCGCTTCCTTCACCATCTGCCGAGTCTCAAGGGGACCCTGGCTCTGAGTAACGGGAGGCGCTGCAGTCGGCTGCCTCGTGCTCAGACCCAGCTGCCAGCCCTGGCGGGGAGGGCGGGGGCGGGGGGGGGGTAAGTGCTGAGTCCTTTCTTCCCTGGGATCCTCACCCCCCCACACGGGCACCCTGGGATGCAGTGAGAGCAGAGTGCAGGGGGCGGGTGGTGAGGAGGCTCGTCCTCCGGCGGCAAGCCAGCCTCGCTTCTCCAGCACGGTGCAGGGCACCTCTGCACAGGAGCCTTCCTCCCCTCCTGGCTCACTCCTGAGGCTCATCTGCTCCTCCATGGCCCCCACACGGCCCCCTGCAAGTCGGAAGACACCGAGGGTTGGAACAACAGAAAGGTAGCAAGGTGACAATCCCCGCCCCCCCCCCCGACCCCCGGAAGCTCGTTTAGGGTGAGGAAAGAGAACTGACTTCGTCATTTTCAGGTAAAGACCGTGGTGCAAGCCTGTAATCCCAGAGCTGGGGAGGCCGAGGCAGGAGGATCGCAAAGTCCAGCAGAGCCTCACCAACTTAGCAAGACTCTGTCTATGGATGTGGCTCAGTGGGAGGGTGCCCTGGTTCAGTTCCCAGGCCAGGGGTGGGGTGGGGAGAAGACCAACCCAAGGCCCTGCATTCACCAATGACTGAGGTTTAACCCTAGCATGGGGCCCCGTGAGACTTCTCAGGTTGCACAACCACGAAGCCCTGGGGGGAGGTGCCTGTCCCTGGACTGTCCCTGCTCACGGCAGCCCATGATGGGCCCTCTGTCCAGTCTCTCAAGGACCCAGGGTCAGTCGTCTTTATCCATAGTTCCTGGATAAGGAGACTGGGGCTGGACAGTGGAGAGATCCCCAGGGACCTGTCTCCTAACCCCCGTTCTACTGACGGCTCCGGAGCCCGACCCTGCGCACTGCCCACGGCTGCCAGGGAGGTGGAGACGGCCGGCAGTGCTTTGGCGGTCAGCGCGGTGCCTGGCCAGCTAGCCGTCCTTCCCCTGGCATCTGCTCTCTTGCGTAGTCACAGGGCGGGTGACCAGCCCCTCCATTCCAGCTCACACCAGGAAACACAGGGTGGAGGGAGGGGGCCGCCCATCCTCTGTTAATGTCTCACAGGGCCACAGGCCAGAGCAGGCACCGGGCTGCAGCACCTCACGGCACCCGCATCCGCAGGACCCTGATGCAGGAAGGTGCTGCAGGGAGACCCCCCGCTGCCTGCCTGGTCCTCGGAGGCCCTGCTCCTGGAACCCCTGCCCGGCCCAGAGCAGCTCCTACGGCAGACACTCATCCAGGGGGGTAAGAGGAACGGCCACCTGAGACAGCCCCCCTCAAAGCCGCTCTCTGAGCACCCCAGAAAGGCTTTGCCACACCTGGAGCCACGTCCCCTGAGGTCCCCGTCAGCCCTCCAGTGCAGCAGCCACTGCCCCTCGTGACTCTGGGGCAGGACAACTACTTTTGATGGAAACGTGCCTGGCTTTGAAGACAGTGAACAGGGAACTGAGCCCTCAGTGATTCTTGGACCAGGGCACACGTGAATGACGGCACTGGGTGTGTGCTGGATTCAGTGAACTACATCGTCATAAATAATCTCACATTTTTTTAACTTTTTCAACTTTAGAACATGTGCCATTTCCTATTTGGCTTTGCTGGCTGTCTAGGGGACAGTGTGAACATGTCACTGGTGTCCCCGGGCGGGCACCTGTCCTTTGGGACCTCTTCCCCACCCGCTCACGCTCACACACTGGCACCAGAGGGTGCGTTTGCACAAGGAAGCGTTGGCGTGCTCCCTTCGGAGCTCTAAGCTGCGCCCAGGCCCGTCCTGCTGCCAGGGACACACCAGGGCCCTGCGGCGTGGCCATGGCGGCGGCTTCTCTCCCAGGGTCCTGGAGGCTGGGATTCCCAGGTCGAGGACCATGTCTGTTAGAGTCCCCCTTCCTGGCTCACAGGTGGCCCCTTCCCTCTGCGCCCTCGTGCAGGGACGGGCTGTGCCTGGGACCCCCTCTTATGAGGTGCCAATGACATTCATGAGGGTGGGGCCCTTGTCCCCCCGTCCTCTTTCCAAAGTCCTGCCCCCTCGTCCCCTCACCCTGGGGATGAGATTCCAACCTGGGAAGCTGGAGGGGACAGGAACAGGTCCCACAGTGCCCCTGGCACAGACAGGACCTCCAACCCCGAGCGCACAGGCCCTGCAGAGACCCTGCTGTCCACCCTGCTGGTCAAGGTCAGAGGCGGGGTCGTGGCGGGTCAGGGACTGTGAGGCTGAAGGTTCTCTTCTCGTCTCTTCAAGGACACACACTCTCGGAGTTCCAGGGGGCAGGATCGACTGAGCCGGCGTGGGCACCCACCCTGGGAGGGACTTGGAGTGGGGAGGTGTTGGGGTCGAGTGAGGTACGAGTCCCAGTCCCTGTACCCCTGAGCGCCACTTTGTTGGGAGGTAAAGTCTTCGTGGAGGTGACTGAGTCGAGTTTCAGTCATGGGGTCCCTGGTCCGATATGATTGTGTCCTTATGTCAAGGGGACAGGGACACAGAGCACAGGGTCAGGGAGCATGCCCTCAGGAGGCCAAGTGAAGACCAGGGCTGAGCTGGGGTGAGACGTCTCCTAGCTCCTGGGACTGCAGCCCACACCAGGCCGGGGGAGAGGAGTGGGCAGATTCGCTCACCCGTGCGCAGGGGCTTCTGGTCCCCAGGGCTGTGAAATAAGACATTTCCAGGGTGGAGCCACCCACTCCAGGCAGCTCTGACACAGGAGCTGAGTGTTGTCTGGGTGGATCCCAAGTATTTCTGTTGACCTTTCTGGATGTCGGGCAGGACCACCATTCCTCCATCCATCCGAGTTAGGGGTGGCCTCCGGACCTGCTGTGGCCTGGGCCGTGTGGCAGAAACGTGAGCAAACTCTACAGAAGAACACCAGCACGTGATCTGCCACTCCCCTTTCTTCTGTCTCAATGAGACATGGCCTGTGTGGAGAGGACTCTTGTCAGCTTCGCCCTTCAGGAGTGCAGTTGTCTCAGGCCACTGTGAATGAGCAGTGATGTTTGTGACCCTTAAGCCATGAGATTGGGGGCTACTCGTTACAGCATGACGACCTTGCCTATCCTGGCTGTACAGACAGATGAGAGGGAGAAAAGGAAGGAGGAAATGGGTAGAAAGGAGAGAAGAAGGGAGGGCAGGAGGGGGGAGAGAGGGGGAGTGGGGAGGGAGGAAGTTTGCTGGATAATAACCAGTTCTCCTCCTACCAAGCTGAGCTTCGGGGGCTTCTACGTGGCTGCCAGTTGTGCCCGTTAGTCTCGGGCCCTGTGCTGGTGACCTGGACTGTGCGTGCATGTTACACGTGTGCATGCTTCCCACATGCACCAGCGTGCACAGGCGTGCTCTGGTCGTGTGCGCCCCCAGGAGCCCCCTCTGAGAGCGGACGGCCTGTCTTAGTCCACACAGTGGAGACACGGGCATCTGGAAGGAGGCACCCGCAGCGCACCTGGGCTGAGGTGCACTCCTCCTCGGAGGCGCTCACGCTGGGAAAGCGCTGTGTCAAGGTAATTTGTTGAGATCCGCCTCTCCCACCCGCACCTCCCTCAGCACAGGTTTCAATACGGCAGGATCTCATTTGAGGCGGAGTGTGATGGAGCGCGGGGAGGCCAGCTCCTCTGGAGCGCAATCCGTCTTCATCAGAACCAGCCCAGATGAAAAAAAAGGTGTGTCTGGTTCTAGGCAGAACATTTGCATATTTTTCAAATTCTTAACAGAGAAGAATTTCGAGGTGTCAGGATGTGAAGCCTCCAGACAGTTCTCATCCCTCAACATAAAAGAGAGGTGTCATTTTAATGACGGGAGAGAAGAGGAGAGAAGAGGACGCCATCCATCCCCTGGCCGGCCTCCCCCCACAGACGGGGCACCCTCCCTGCAAGCGGACGGTCAGGGGGCCGCGTGAGGGCCACTGGTCTGTCCTTCTCAACTGCCGATTCCTCCTGTACCTGAGCTGTGTGGGCTGACCAGGATAGGCACTGACCCCATGGACGGCCAGGATGCCCAGGGAGGAGCAAGGGTCCTGAGCTGGCCGTCCAGGCTGCCCTGGGACTCAGCAGCCCCGCTGCAGGGCGGGCGGTGCCTCCTGTGATAGGGAGGGGCCGCTGGCTCGTGGCCCGGTCCCTGAAGCGGAAGCTCTTTTTGACTCTTGTCGAAGGGGCGAAGCCTGGGGGCTGACCTTGCCCGTCTGTCGGAGCAGCCCTGTTGGGCTGTCCTTGGCTGGAGTCAGCAGGTGAGGACCTGCGGTGGGGACAGAGTGCTGAGCCACAAGTTCATGCCGACCCTCATTCGACCTGCCGCTTCATTATTTCCAATTCACCCAAGGGCCCCTGAGGGCTGCCCCTTAAGAAGACACAATTCACTTCAAGCCGCCGTCCACCCAGCGGCTTCCCTGGCTTGGGGGCGGGGGCGGTCACAGTGGCAGAGTCTCAAGATGGCCTGGAGGTTCTCAGCCGCTGCCTGGCATCCCTCTGCAGCCGCCCCCCCCCCGCCCCGAACATGGCGGAACTGACCTGATGGGGAGTCCTCTGAGAGGGTCCAGGGAGGGGAAGGTGGCCCACCACACTGCAGGCCCCTGGTGTGGACCGCAATCAGGGACCCCAGCTGTCAGCAGGAGCTGCGGCACTCACTGCAAGGAGCCGAATTCTGTCCATGACCTTGAGCTTGGGAGAGGATGGAGCTCCAGAAAGGGATGCAGCCCCCAACGGCAGCAGCCCCAGGGGAGACCAGCCCCCCGCACCCAGTCCTCACCTGAGGAGAGCAAGAGGGTAAGCAGAGCCACGGGGTGGCCGAGTAGAGGGTGGGTGTGGACCACGTGTCACACTGCTCTGTGCCACAAGCCCACAGGCTCCACACTCCCGGGCGTGTCACATTTAGGTACAGGATCATGCCGTGCTTCTGCGTCAGCCTATGTTTCCCATCGGAACGTCCAGCTGGGTTTGTCCCCTCAGGAAGCTGTGAGCCACAGGAGGTCCTGTCCAGCCCCCAGCCCAGCGTCCAAGCGTCCAGCTCCACACCCAGCAGTGTGGCAATTGTCACACAAGGTTGGGCTCAAGCAACGGAAAACTGGTGTCCGCATAGGTCACCGCTCAATGGGCAGTTTCAAGGTAAAGATTCAGACGCCCGTGCCCGGGTGGGTGGTCAGCCATGCTGCCTGGCGGTATCTGTCTACCCCCACCCACCTGATCTTTACACCTGTGCCTCTGTTTCCATCTCTCCTTCCATCCATCCATCCGTCCATCCGTCCATCTGAGGTCTGTCCATCACTCAGACACCCAGGATGTTGATTCACTCAAGCCAAACCATCAGGGACCTACCTGCAGTTGCGGATCCCTTCCTCTCTGCCCGCTGGTCATGGTGTGATGGCCGTCATGTTCCTCTGTGGTCCAGACTCGTTTCTGCTGGCCGTGTCACCCAGGCGGCCCCCCTCCAGGCACATCAGGCCGTGAGGCTCTCAATAGCCCCAGGAGTGTACTCTGTCACCTCCTTTACAGACGAGGTCACTGGCACTCAAGGTGATGTGACTTGCCTCATGCGTGAAGGCCACTGCTTGTCCAAGGCCTCGGAACTCAGCCCTGGGCTCCAAGCAGGAGGCCCAGCCCAGGGACCTGAGGAGGCGACACAGGCTGGACCCGGCTTAGTCCTGGGATTCGGGCCAGGTGGACCGTCTTCCTGTTCCCGCCACAGGGAGGAGGAAAAGCCTGTGGTCAGGATTCACACTGATACCAGGCGCGCCGTGCCCCAAACACCGCCTGGCCCGAGGTGACAGTCATGTCACAGCTTTCCATCTGTGGTGCTGCCATGGCTGCCTCTGCTCCCACCGGTCACAGGGACAGTGTGGCAAACCCACCGGTCACAGGTGCACGGGAAGCTGAGAACCTGCCTGCAGAGTGGGGTCTGCTGGCCCCACACCCCCACTTCTCTCGGCTTCTTCTTCCTCCAGACTCTGCCAAAATCCTCAGTGTCATCAGAGGGGTCCAATCACTACGCTCGGTGTGTCCAGAACACTAAAGTCACGTCTGAGCAGCTGAGCTGAAGTGACATTAGCATAAGGCCTTTTTCGACTTTTTTATTTTTTGCCATGAAATCGACCCTGTTGGAGGGCAACCATCTCTAATTTACATCAATGAATTAATACAAATGTGATTTAGCAGCTGCCAAAAGGAGAGGAAGTATGTCAATGTGACAGTCACCACAGCCACACTGATACTCGGGGAAAGCTCTAACGGGCTCGTCAGCTGTGGAGGGAACACTCTGGAGGAAGCACCGTGCTGTCCAGGACACAAGGAAGCCATGATCATGGGAGGAGGAGCAGCAGGGGGCTCCGTGGTCCCTGCAGGAGGGGCTCCCCCGCTGTCGTCACCTCATTTCTCTCACCTGCTGTTGCGGAGGCTGGCCTTGGAGCCCAGAGCCCACGGTCTATAAAAAGCACAGCTTGACACTTATTTTTTGCTGCCTGTTCCCCATTCATTCCACCTCTTTCCTTGTTTCAAACTCCTGCTGACTTCCAAGACTGAAGTTCCAAAATGTGTCAAAGTAAATTTTCCTGACACCCAATTGTGCAGTCACACAGGAAATCGCAGGTTTGTTCATGGCGAAGGGGACAGGTGGAGTGGCAGCCCTCCTCCCCAGGCTGCGAGTGGGTGTGGCCAAAGCTGACGCCAGAGGCGAAGGCATAGCCCTGCTCCCAGGCTGCAGGTGGGGTAGTGCAGCCGCCTCCGCCGCTGTAAAGGGAGCCCGCAGAGGCCGCACGTGGCTTTGCTTTGCGTTTTGTGTTGTGTTTTGTCTTCAGCTTCTATCTTGATTTCTTTTAAATGCCAACTTTATCTTTAGATTTCATGTTCTATGTAAGTTGTGAAAAATGAGAGAATCCTGAATCAGTTATGATTCCTTCTATTGAAAGTGACAAAACTCGACACAAACTGTCTTAAGCAAAAAATAGGAATTTATTGGCTCATGCATTTGAAAATCTTGGGATGGATTCAGCTCAAGGCAGAATTGTAACCAAGAGAGCAAACCAAGCTCTCAGCGCTCTCTGTGCAGCTGCCTTCCTCTGTCAGCTGCAGCCGGCAGCTCCGGCTCTCCAGTCTCGGGGGCCGGGTGGGTGCACCAGCTCTGGCCTCTCAGGTTCCCACTCAGTTGGGCAAGAGCACCAGAGACCTCTGGAATCCTGCCTTCACTGGCCCGTGGGCTGGGGGATTTGCCTGGAGCCGGGTGGTCAAGCGTCAAGCCCTGTGTGGCTTCCTGGTTGCTGGGCTCTGGGAGCCAGGGTAAGTGGCTAAGCCTCTCTGGGCTTCATCTGTAACAAGGACGGTAGTGACAGCACAGGGACGCAGTGAGGCTCTGGAGGCTGATACAGACTCCACCCTGCGGCAGCTCTTGCTCTTGGTCCTGTTCCTGCCTCTGAGATGCTCCGGTGCCTGCCTGCTGCCGAGGGCGCCAGCTCAGCTAGCCCTGAGCGCTGCTGATCCGCGGCCCGGGGAGGCGGCTCTTCCGATTGCTTTTGCACCGGATGGGGGAACAGAGCCGCCCTCATCTGTCTGTCAGCTGCCTGGAGGGAGCTGAAGCTCACCCACCACCATAATATGCACTTGCCACAGCTTAGGCTCCGACTCCCCACGCTCCGCCGGGCTGTCCCCCGAGCTGGCTTCTTCCTGGAGCCTGCACCTGCTGGTGGGACCTACTCAGAAGAGCCACCGGCCACCATCCCAAGTCGCAGGGCTTGCCCCGAGGGGAAGCCGACTCCAGCTCTCTGCCTCAACGGAGGTGACTTTGACGTGGGCACAACCGGTGGGATCTGACCTTGGAGACTCGGAAGTCAGGATGGAGAGTGGGCGTGGGAGGAGCGCTGCGCGGTGTCTCTGAGCCTCGGTTTCCTCATCGGAGAAGGAGGAACAGGATCCGGCCTCACTGGGCTGATGTGGGGATGAGGGAGACCTGGGCTCGCAGCCCGGTGGATGCCCTTGAACAGTTCACCAAGTGGAAGTCCCTCACCTCTCGGAGCTGGCGTGAGGAGCTGTCTTGGCTTGTCCTCTCTTTTGTTAGAAGTGACCCAGAGCCTGGTCTTCCTAGGAGCTGGACCTGGTAGAGGAGGTGTCCTCCGTGGGGTCCTCCGTGGTGAGCCAGCAGATGGCTTTCTCTCCTGGTTTCCATTTTCAAATTCATTCCCAGCCAAGGGCTCGGGCTCACCCAGGTGCCCTGGACACCCTTGTTTGCTGTCCCTCGGCCAGAGCTGTCCTGCGCTCTCGGCTCCCCAATCGAAGCTGTCCTTGCAGGATCATCCTGGAGCAGCCTGGCTCTGCTTGACACAGGGTCTCCTTCCTCGGTGCCCGGAAGCCTGGTCCGCGGTGTCCCCCTGGAAGTCTGGTCCGCGGTGTCCCGTCAGGCTGGCTCAACTCCAGGCTCTGTTCCTCCTGTGAAGAGGGAGCAAGTAACGGTGGCCTCCCCAGCTTCTAGTGTGACGATGGAGGCCACCCGCGTGCAGCTGCTGGGGCCTCCCCAGGTGCCTCCGCCTCCCCATCCTCTCCTATGGGATGCAGTTGAGGTCAAATCAGACAGTGAGTGAGCGCGCGTCACCAAGCAGACTCATGCTGCTTCCTTCCAGGGCCAATGTCACCCTCAGGGGCTGCTGGCCGTGGGCGAGCAGGATTCTCCCCCCAGTGACGTCACGCAGAGGCAAGCAGGTGGCCATGACACTCTCCATGCTCACTCTCCTTGACAGACGCTCAGCTTCCAATCTTAATTTTTTCCATCAATAGAGAAGCCTCCCTCCAGCCCTTTGGAGATGCCCCCGGAAGCAGGCTGCTGCGGGTTTGCTTCCTGGTGAACCAACTGGCAGAGTCAGGCAATGGCGGTGGGACCTCGCAGCTCATTAAGCCAGGCACATTAGGCAGCATGAGTCCCTGGGAGTCCAGCAGGAAGGGATAGTCATGCCCAGGCCCACGTGCGAGGGGACAGACGCTGCCACCTAGCCACCGCCCCCTGCACGCAGGGGTGCAGAGGAAGAGCCGGGGCGCAGGGCTGTGGGTGTCATCCTGGGGTGCTGATCAGGCAGCCTTCGCCACCCCACGACTCCCCCCTTGTCCCCCTATCTGGACACACTCCCTGCTGTCCCCTTGTCACGTGCTGGCAGCACCAGGCACCCAGAGATGAAAGTGCAGACCAGGACTCTGCACGTTTCTGTTCCTTCCTGGCTGACTGTGACCAGGAAAGTGGCTTAACACGTCTTTTCAGATGTAAGAGACTGTAGGAGGACACTGTGCTCCTGGTGGGTTTCACGGAGGCTGGCAGCCGTCGGGAAGCCCTGTGCCCCGACTCATGCCTATTTGTAAACGTGCAAGGTCCCCTCCCACACCACCGTGCCACGCCGGAGTCAGGCTCATCCTAGGACCCGCAGTGGCCATCTGCAAGAAGGCCTGGGGCTGCTTCAGGGGCCCCCGGGTCAGCAACAGGAAATCCAAGGCAGTCCCGCACTTAAAGTGGACGTGGCCTGGGTACGTCCTGTCCACCTGCAGACTCCTAGATGTCCAAGAGTTTTATCCAGGACCCAAGTGCCCACTCAGCCAGAGAAGAGGCACTAGAGGGTCCAGGGTCTGAGTTGGGGGATCGAGGCTTCCAAACTCTTGAAGGTCTCCAGTGGGACATGGACCAGAGCAGGACCACGAGGCCATCCACATCTGCTCCGCGTCCCTCCCACACTGCGACCCCATCTCCATGTCAGCAGCCACACCCACGCTCACTGCCCTCCCACGCCCACACCCCACCATGCCCACACCCTGCCCACCCCACACTCTGCCCACCCCACACCCTGCCCACACTCACTGCTCTCCCACGCCCACACCCCACCATGCCCACACCCTGCCCACCCCACACCCCATATACACCCACACTCACTGCCCTCCCACGCCCACACCCCACCATGCCCACACCCTGCCCACCCCACACCCCATATACACCCACACTCACTGCCCTCCCACGCCCACACCCCACCATGCCCACACCCTGCCCACCCCACACCCCATATACACCCACACTCACTGCCCTCCCACGCCCACACCCCACCATGCCCACACCCTGCCCACCCCACACCCTGCCCACCCCACACCCCATACACACCCACGCTCATTGCCCTCCCACGCCCACACCCCACCATGCCCACACCCTGCCCACACCACACCCTGCCCACCCCACACCCCATACACACCCACGCTCATTGCCCTCCCACGCCCACACCCCACCATGCCCACACCCCGCCCACCCCACACTCTGCCCACCCCACACCCTGCCCACCCCACACCCCATACACACCCACGCTTACTGCCCTCCCACGCCCACACCTCAACCTTCCCACACCCCGCCCACCCCACACCCCGCCCACCCCACACCCTGCCCACCCCACACCCCATACACACCCACGCTTACTGCCCTCCCACGCCCACACCTCAACCTTCCCACACCCCGCCCACCCACACCCTGCCCACCCCACACCCCATACACACCCACGCTTACTGCCCTCCCACGCCCACACCCCAACCTTCCCACACCCCGCCCACCCCACACTCTGCCCACCCCACACTCTGCCCACCCCACACTCTGCCCACCCCACACCCTGCCCACCCCACACTCTGCCCACACCCACTGCCCTCCCAGGCCCACACTTCGCCCACCCCACACCCTGCCCACCCCACACCCTGCCCACCCCACACCCCGCCCACCCCACACTCTGCCCACCCCACACCCTGCCCACCCCACACCCCATACACACCCACGCTTACTGCCCTCCCACGCCCACACCTCAACCTTCCCACACCCTGCCCACCCCACACCCCATACACACCCACGCTCATTGCCCTCCCACGCCCACACCCCACCATGCCCACACCCTGCCCACCCCACACCCTGCCCACCCCACACCCTGCCCATACCCACTGCCCTCCCAGGCCCACACTTCGCCCACCCCACAACGTGCAGAGGCAGGGAGAGGCATGGACGGCTCTCTGGCTCTGGTCGTGGCTCCCAGGCAGCCCTGGGCGGGCAGGTGGGCCGGACTGTGGGCAGCGCCACGTCTGCACTCCGGTCTTCGCGTCCTTGTCCATCTCCTGCATTTGTCCTCCCACCTGCGTGATGTCGGGCAGCCACAGGGGGCCCCACCTCTACGACTGTGCACACCTGTGTGGAAAGGTAGATGGAGACAGACCTCTGTCCCCATGTAGAATGTGGAGATGGACAGAGCGGACAGGGACACAGTTAGGTAGAGACAGAGCATACAGACAGACAGCCGTTAACAGATTTACTGCAAGGAACCGGCTTGTGTGACCACAGGGCAGGCCACTGGGGAATTGGCAGGGTGCATGTCATGAGAGACAGCCTGGAGACTCGGGCAGGAGCGGGGGCTCCAATCCACGGCAGAGCTTCTTCTGCCCTAGGGAGACCCCCGATTTGCTCTCAAGGCCTTTCACCTGATGGGCTCAGGCCAACCTGGATCATGAAGGTAGCTCCTTCACGGAGACTCAGCTGCCTGTGGATGCCAGCGGCATCTACGCCTGCCTCCCCTGCAGCACGGCCATGCGTACCCGGGTCAATCACTGGTGGCACAGTCTAGCCAAGTCGACACCAAGCTGACCATCACAGGAAGTGGACACATAGCTCTTGTTAGGTTTGAGAGGATGGAAAGTGTGTTGAGAAATATGTCTTCGGGGAGGAACTGCTCACCTTTCGGGTGCACCATTGTCTACAGAACGCAGCCAGCCACAGAGGGCAGGTGTGCTCAGGTCCCGAGAGCTCCTGCCGAGACCCTGGGCCAGCTCAGGCAAGCCCCCTCAGCACGCCACCCCCAGGGCCATGGGAAGCAGGGTACTGTGCCCCTGTGGTCCCAGGGCGGCCTCTGACACCCTCACGCAGCCCCAACAGGAAACAGATGAAACAGGGGCATGGCTCAGGGGGGCAGCAGCTGGGGCAGCTGGGCACCCCGTGACCTGCCCAGCAAAGCTCTCGGGACAGGAGCAGACCCTCCTTACTCCAGGAGGCTGCCTTCCCAGCACATTCCAGATGTCCCTCGAGAGGTGACAAGTTAGAACAGGGGTGGGAGTGTGGGGTGGGGGGTGAGAGCCAGGCCACTGCAGCCCTGCCCTGTCGCTGGCCCTCCGACTGGCCTACATGTCCACGAAGGAGACCCCAGTTCTGTGCCCACTTGACCCACAGGGAGATGCAAGTTGAGGGGCGTCTGCAGGCCCATGCAGCTAGCTCCTAGCCGAGTGGGGTGGGAGCTGCAGCCCTGAGGGGTTCCCCAGCCCTGTGACTTCCCAGGGGTCTCAGCTTTGAACTAACCCTGAGGTCTCCCCTCCAGGTAGCTGAGGTCACAGCTCGGTGCTGGTGAGCACCCGTGGGCCTCCCTCAGCCCCAGTTACGCGGGTGGAAAATGGGGGTGTGGTCCTCTCTTGGGGCCCCCCTGGGCCCTCCAGGTTGCTGGACGGTCTGGAAGGCACAGTGTGTGGAAGTGCTTTTGTAAACGGCAGAGATGAGCTGGTGAGAGGACATTTCCCCTTAATTTCTCCCGTGCAGAATTTTACTAGCTATACATCTGCGCGCAGCTTTGCTTAATGGTTTCCCTATGTGAGCGGGTGGGGGTGTGAGGTGCGATTTATTTCCTCTCCATATTTTTTATTGTGCATCGCAGTTGTACATAATGGTGGGACCTGTTCTTCCATATTCACACACACACAGGCTGTAACCATGCAATTAGGCCCACAGCACTCCCCAGCACTCCCCTCTCACCCCACCCTCCCCGTCCACAGGTCCCCTCCTCTATGGATCTCCTTCTCTCCTTTGATTTTCCTGAGAGTCCCCCAATCTCTTCTTTTCTCTCCACATGGAAGAGAATCCATGTGACCCCTGACCTTCCGAACTTGGATTATTTCACTTAACGTGACTGTCGGTCTCCAGTTTCATCCATTTTCCTGCAAATGACAACTCCATTCTTCTTTAGGGCTGACAAAACTCTGTTCTGTGTATCTACCACCTTTTCTTTGTCCACTCCTGGGTCGGTGAGCACCTAGGCAGGTTCTGCAGCTTGGCTGCTGTCAACTGTGCTGCTATAAACATGGGTGGGCACATGTCACTGTAGTAAGATGACCTTGATTCTTCAGGGAAATACCAGGGGTGGGAGAGCTGGGTCACCACGTTCCGGGCCTGGCCTGGGGAGGGGCCTCCAGACTGATTTGCATAGTGGTGGCACTAACTTACCATCCCTCCCACAGTGTACAGTCTCCTTTCTCCCCACGTCCTCTCCACGAGGTGCAGTTTAAAAAGTGGCATTTCTAAATTGCATTGATTTCCACCCCCTCCCCCAGGGCTGGAGAGGAGTCCTCCGGGTCCTGTGCTCCCTGCTCTTCGCCCCTCTCTGCTGTCTCCCTGGGCGGGGCCTGGCCTTGTCCCTGGCCAACAGCAGCCCACTCCTCCTTGTCTAGGCTCCCAGCTCTGTCCTCAGGAACCGTCTGCCGAGCTCAGCCACCAGCCTCTCCAAGGCTCCTGGGGGACCGAGCTCAGAAACTAGCCCCCCCAAGACACCCACCGCGGGCCTGTCCCTGGAGCACCCCACGTGCCAGGTCTGGGCCTCGTGCCTCCAGCCGCAGACTCCACATCCACCCTCCCAGGACTGTGCGAGACCCTGCTCTCAGGAAAACGGCTCCTGACAGCTTCGCCCCTTGTCCTCCTGGGGGCCACTGCCCTGGGAGCCCAGGAGCCGGGGCTCTAGAAACACAGGTGGCAGGAAGGTGGCAGGAAGGTGGCAGGAAGGTGGCAGGAGCTGCTTCTCCCCCACCCACCCCCATCGTCCTCTGCTCTTCCTTTTCTACCTCCTCCTCCTCCCTCTCTGCTTAGTCCAAGGCTGTGACCAGGAAGCCCTCTCAGTATTGTGGTTGCTGCTCTCGCTGCTGGCCGGCTGGCCGTCTGCCGTGCCTGACTGCGGTGCCCGACGGCCGTGCCCGTCCGCAGATGCAGTCAGGCATGGAGGTGGCAGTCGCTGCAGGTGCAGGCGGCGCCAGTTCCTCTCAGCATCCCTCACGCAGCATTTTGGGTGGAACCTGAAAGTGAGGACGGAGCCCGTCTGGGTTCAACGGGCGGAAGGAGGAAGCCTGTTTCTATGGAAACTCCAACTTGGCACCATATGCAAATACCTGTCTCCCCTGACACCTGCCTGACAGCGACGCTGAGCAGAAACACAGCACACGGCAAAACGGGTTTTAACTTTTATTAGGGACGAGGAGTGCTGGGCCGCTAATTAATTATGCACGAGCACTCCGAGCGGCAGCCTGGAGAAGCGACGCAGGAATGGCCTTTTGACAAGTTCCCTTCCACTCCTAATTTTTTAAAGGGGATTTTTTTCACTAAATAGAATCGGGAGAGTGAGTTCACGGGAGCTGGCGGTCGGTGCCCATTAGCAGCGCTCTCCCCATGCGCTTCTCTTCTGCTCATGAGGGGGACATGAGCAGGACAGCGGAGGGCCACGTTGGAGGCCATCTGCCAGTCCCATGTACTTGGGCACGAACCCCTGGGTGCATCTCCAGTGAAACAGAGGCCTGCGAGGAGCCCTGGTGCTGCCCCACGTGCTGTCTCTGGCTGCCCCCTGCAGCCCTCAGGCCGGCCTGGGAGCGGGTCCTAGCTCAGGGTCCAGAGCGCTGAGAGAGCAGGACAGAAAGCTCTGGTTGGTCAGGTCCTGAGGCTTCTGAGGAGAGGGAGAAAGTGCCAGGCCCCGGCAGCTCCTGGCACAAGGCTGCTGGGGTTTGTCCTTACCACTGGAGGAGGAGTCCAGCAAAGGAGGAGGTGGGAACGTCAGGAGAGAGGCTGGGAGGCCAAGCGGGTCTGAGGATGGAGGCAGCCTCCTCCATCAGGACTTGCGTGGGCTGTGGGGAGGAGTAGGCCTCAGGAAGCTTCCAGAAGCAGGCTGGGATTACTGGCTGCTGGCGCCCACCTTGCAGGGCGGGGTCCTTCCCCAGGGGGTGGGCGGAACACAGAGCTGTGGGTGCAGAGGTGGGGCGGGCGAGGGGGTCTGGAGGTGGAGGGAGAGCCTAGCCAGGCCGCAGGGTGACCTCCGTGTGGACAGTGACATGGGAATGCAGAGGGGCTGGCGGAGAGCAGCTACAGATGCCCTGCCTACAGGAACCTACCTGGAGGTGGGAGAGCAGACCCGAGGCCGAGCCCCACGGAGAGGGACCCTCGAGTGGGCTGCAGGTGCCCTTCATGGACGGGAAACTGAGTCTCCATGAGCTGTAAGGGACTTGCCCTGAGGCCCAGCGAGCAGAGCCGTGCCAGGTGGTCACTGTGTGCTCAGGATCTCAACACCGTGTGGCCAGCTCCTGCCCTCTCAGGGCCTTGCCTTGAGCAGCTCCCCCTGGCCCTGCTGTCTGCCGTGGACTGCCGCTGTGAGGGGCACGCACATGCTCAGTCACCTGCGACACCCTCGGGGACAGGTGAGTGAAGGGCACAGGCCCACCGACAGGTAGCTGCCAAGGTTCAGGCAGACGGGGCTGGACGAAGGACCAGTCCTTCACAGACACTAGCGTCAGGAAGGACGTCCTGCCCCCTGAATCCAGGGTGGACGGGGTGAAGCGGCTGGTGGGTGGGAAGGTGCGACCCTCAGGGGCCCAGTTTGCAGACGGCACAGTGGCCGAGGTGGGCCTGGAGCATGCGTCCACCTCTGACCTCTTCCTGAGTCTTATGGAGGCACCTGGTCAAGAGCACACAGCGGGGGTGGCTTCCGTCCCACGCTGCCCGTGGCCCCCAACTCAGTGCTGAAGTCCCTCCCACGAGGACCTCGGAACTGGTGCTTCTTGAAAATGGGTCCTGGCAGATGTGGGTAAGTCCAGACGTCATGATGGAGCCAAGCAGACCCTCAGCACTTCGAGTGGTGTCCCCTGTGACAGCGGGAAACGGGCACAGAACAGGCCGTCGGACGCGGAGGCCGGGCTCTCCCTTCAGACTCAGAGGGACCCACCCAGCGTCTCGGACTTCTGGCCTCAGGAGCAGGCAGACGTAGGTTTCTGTCACCTAAGTCCCCAGGCTGGGGTGCTCCTCAGGGCAGGCAGGGGACCCCCTGCACCCCGGCTGGTAGGACAGCAGTGCCTGGATGGACAGCGGGGACACCACGCCGGGCCTTGGAGGCCAGGAAAAGCAGGGGTGGTCACCTCTGGGTGACAGAGTGTCCTCGAGGTCAGGGACGCCCGCCCTGTGCTCGGGGATTCACCAGGACACTCTGGAGCCCTCCAGGTCTTGGGGGGTCCTGCGCATTCCTAGGGTCTGTCTCTTGACTCGGAGGGCAGCACAGCAGAGGGACTGGAGCCAGGGTCCTGCAGACGGGGAGGCCTGGCCCACGGCTGTGGGGGTGGACCAGCTCTTGGGGACGGGTCCTGCAGGCCCCAGGTGATGCCTGGCCCCTCGCCCGCGGGCAGGGTCAGCCCATGAAGCTCATGGTGAAAGACAGTGACATCCCTCGTGGGGACACGAGCTGATGACCTGTTTAGTAGGTGAGAATCACTTCCTCCATAATTGGGAAGCAAACGGGTGATTATAGGCTGATTTGTAGCAATTTGGCAAATCTGAGAAGCGTGCTCTTCTGACAACGTGGGGCCCGAGGGAGCCCCGCAGCCAGGTCCCCCGATTCTCATCCTGCCGGGGCCAGGCTGCCCGCGGCCACCCTGGGGAGGCGAGAAGGTGGCTTCCCCCCCAGAAGCCCTCTGCCCGCAAGGCCCAGGTCCCCAGGCATGGTCCAGGGAGCCACACCAGACTGTGGGCATCTCCCACCCCAAGGGACGGCCGTGCACACACCCGCACACACCACCTTCCAAACCACAGAGGCACACGTGTGCACACAACTCCACACCAAGCCCCGTGCAGGCTCACCACACAAGCCCTGTCATGTGCACACACACACAACCCTGTCTCACACACACAACCATGTCACCCACACACAACCATGTCACAACACACAACCATGTCACACAACACTGTCACACACACACCACCCTGTCTCACACACACACAACCATGTCACACAATACTGTCACACATACACTACCCTGTCTCACACACACACACAAACCATGTCACACAACACTTCACACACACACAGCCCTGTCTCACACACACACAACCATGTCACACAACACCGTCACACACACACAGCCCTGTCTCACACACACACACAAACCATGTCACACAACACCGTCACACACACACAGCCCTGTCTCACACACACACACAACCATGTCACACAACACCGTCACACACACAACCCTGTCTCACACACACACAACCATGTCACACAATACCGTCACACACACACAGCCCTGTCTCACACACACACAACCACATCACACAACACCGTCACACATACACTACCCTGTCTCACACACACACAACCATGTCACACAACACTGTCACACACACACTACCCTGTCTCACACACACACACACAACCATGTCACACAACACTGTCACCACACACTACCCTGTCTCACACACACACAACCATGTCACACACACTGTCACACATACTACCCTGTCTCACACACACACACAACCATGTCACACAACACCGTCACACACACACAGCCCTGTCTCACACACACAACCACATCACACAACACCATCACACATACACTACCCTGTCTCACACACACACAACCATGTCATACAACACTGTCACACACCCACTACCCTGTCTCACACACACAAACAACCATGTCACACAACACTGTCACCACACACTACCCTGTCTCACACACACACACACACAACCATGTCACACAACACTGTCACCACACACTACCCTGTCTCACACATTCACACAACCATGTCACACAACACTGTCACACACACACAGCCCTGTCTCACACATACACACACAACCATGTCACACAACACTGTCACACACACACAACCATGTCACACACACAACAGTCTCACACACACACAACACAGTTTCACACACAGTGTCACGCACACACACAATCATGTCACACACACAACCCTGGCACACACCAACTCGGCCCCGCAGGCACGTCCTGGGCCCTCCCCTCGGTGCCCCAGGCCCTCTGTCATGCGGCCCTCCATCTGCCCAGGCTCTGGGTCCTGGTGGCCCTGCAGCCCCAGGCTGCTGTGCACCTGCTCCTCCCAGGCCCCCCAGGCAGGCAGGGAAGTGGGGCTGGAGACCCGGGAAGGCCCCGCTGAGATCTCCTCGCTGCAGAGCCAGCGTCTGCACCAGGCCAGGCCGCGGGCCTCTCTCCACCCCAGCCCTGTCCCCAAGCCGTCACCCTGTGGGTTTCCCAGAGGACTTCTGACATGAGCCAACTCCGGCTCTGGCCCTGGGCCCTTCTGGGTCCCTCCTTGGAGGAGGCCAAGTCTGCGGAGGCAAAAGGTGGAGGCTGCCATCGGGCCAGAGGCTTCCTGTTGGGTGACGGTCTCTCCTGCATGTCCCCGTCTACAGAGGGGACCAGGGCCCTGGGCCTGACCACCCTGCCCCAGCAGATTGGGCGAGGCCATCACTTTGTGATGTTTACAAGCTTGAAACAAAGGCTGTGGTCTACACCCCAGGAATCTTTCACACTAGAATCCTAAGTCCCAAGGATGTTCACCAAACCAGGGGCTGAACCGCGTTCCACTTCACGGTGCCTCCCTCCGGGCCGCCTCCCCGGAGCAGCCACTGACCCTTCCCATAACTTGAAGCTCACGGCCATCCGGAAGCCCCTGGACTCAGCTGCATTTCCGTCTCCACTTAGGTACCGTGGAGCCCACGGAAGTTAGCCACGGACCACCCAACAGCGTCTTCCAGCCGAGGGCTCCTGGTGGAGCGGCATCCAGCCCAAGACCAAGGCGGTCAGCTGCAGCCAGCCACGGGGGGACGCCCTGCTGCCCTCACCAGGCCACAGGTACTGAGCAAGTGTCAGCTGAAACTGGAGACGCGAAGAGGAAGTCACAGAAGGCATCCTTACCAGCCCTGGGTCACTGAGGCCTGGTCACCGTGCCTTGTCTCTTCAGTAGGGGCCATGGGGTCTCTCCCCCTCTCCCTCTCCCCCTCCCTCTCTCCCTCTTCTCCCCTCTCTCTCCCCCTCTCTCTTGCTCCCTCCCCCTCTCCACTCTCTCCCTCTCTCTCTCTTTCTCTCTCCCCCTCTCTCTGTCCCTCTCTCCCCCTCTCCCTCTCCCCCTCCCCTCTCCCTCTCCCCCTCCCTCTCCTCCTCTCTCCCTCTCCCCCCTCTCCCTCTCTCCCTCTCCCCCCTGCCCCCTCTCCCTCCCTCTCTCCTTCTCTGTCTCCCTCCCTCCCCCCTCTCCCCCTCTCTTTCCCCATCCATCTCTCTCCCTCCCCCTCCCCCTCCCTTTCTCCCCCCTCTCCCTCCCTCCCTCCCTCTAATGGACATGTGGAGAAGCTGCTGGGCTTCCTCAGGTTTTAAAGGGGGAGTTTAAACACAGCATCTGCAGCTTTCAGCCTTCCACATGGAAACTCACAGACCCCATTATCAATGGGAGCTGATGGCGGTTCACAGACTGTCCTCTGCATGAGCGCCATACTGCAGCTGACCCCAGAGTGATTTCTCGGAATCGCCCCTGGGTCATGGTCTCGCTGAAGACTCAGATTCCACGGGGGCCGCCTGCGTGGGCGGAGGGTCCCTGCGTGGACGCCCCTCAGCAGCCTCAGACAGCGTCTCGTTCCTTGTGTTGGGATGGCAGCTGCAGATGCGCCCGAGTCCTCGGTTAGGTGACCTGGTCCTCTGGGCAGCTTTGGTTTATGCCTTTAATTGGGCAGAACCTGCAAAGGGTGGCCAGAGCCAAGCGGGCTGTGTCCCTTGGTCTTCCCACCAGCACGGCACACGTGCCAGGCAAGGAGCCCCGAGGCCAACGGTGGCAGGTGGGATCGCACAGGGCGCAGCCTGCCCTCAAACTCACCCCCTTCCGGCCCACAGCTGCCTCCAGCCCTGGAGTCGGGCCACCTGCTCTGCGTGGTGAGATCTCTCCAGGGTGAAGCCACTGGGGAGAGTGGGTGATTTCTGGTTCCACTGCAGCCCTGCTGGGTCAGGGGGCAGCAGCAGACTCAAAGGACCTGGGGCCAGAGCCAGTGCCTTCAGGTGCCACGAAGCCCACCGCCTCCTCTCACTGGGCTCTGGGTACAGAGGCCACTGTCCCTCCGGCTTTTTAGTGGGTGTATTAGGGTTCTCTGGAGGAACAGAATCAACAGGAGGTATAGTTATAAGAAGGGGGATTTATTAGGTTGGCTCTCGAGACCAGAAACTGGACAGTCCACAGTGGCCACCCGCAGGCTGGAGAGCTGGGAGAACCAGGAGCCGTACAGTCCGAGACTCTGAAGCCCCAGAACAGGAGGGATCAAGGGTGCCACCCTAGTCCAAGGCCAAAGGCTTCTGGAGAATGGCTGCCAGAGTCCCGTCCTCAGAGCCATCAAGAACCCCTCAGGAAAAATCAGGCTCACGGCTCGGGCTTCCCTCTTCTTCCAACTTTGCTCCATCCAAGCCGTCATCCTATTGGTTGGTGCTGCCCACCCCTAGGGAGGGTCTCCACTTGAGTTGGCTAGCCCACCTGCCAATCACTCCTAGACACACCCCCCACGGACACACCCACAAGCCCCTTAACCCTCCCGTCCCGTCCCTTGAGCCACCCGAGTTGACAGTTCAAGTCACCCGTGGCCATGGGGAAGCTGCAGGAGGCTCAGTGCTCCCTGAAGCAGTCGGGGCTGTGTGTGGGCCCGAGCTGGGCGCCTCCTCCCTGCCCCGTCCTGGCCGTGGTGGGCACGGCCTTCTCTCCGTCCCTCACGGCCTTCCAGCTCGTTTGTTCCAGGCCTAGCTTCTCTGCCGGGCTCTGGGCCCCTGGGGACACGTAATTGTGGTGGGTGTTGGTGGCTGTGTCTCCCAGTCACACCACGGGGCTGACAATAAGTAGGACGGAGTCCAAGTATCGCTCTCCCTGGGCCCAGCCCACAGGTGCCCCCAGGTGCCCCCAGGGAGGCCCCTGCCCGCTGGGTGGGTGGTGGCCGGTGACGAGCACCCCAGTGACTTGAGCTCTGGAAACTGCCATGAACTGGGCTCCCAGGGGACATCACTCAGGCCTCACCACCTGGAGGCTGGAGTCGGGCCTCTCCCTGGCTGAGCCTGCCGCCCTCTTGCTGGGCCCTCCCACGCTGGAGGGGGGAGAGCTCTCTGGGTCCCCTCTTCCAGGGGCGCAGATCCCCCTCGTGGGGGTCACCTCCACAAGGTCCACGCCCAGGCCATGGGGTTCGCATCTCAACCTGGGAGTCCTGGGAGGATGCATGTCTCTCCGTGACAGTCAGTGAGCATCGATCGAGAGGACAGGAGGCACGGCTGACCACCCACTCACCCAAGGAGGCTTGCCGCTGAGCGCCAGCTGACGTGGCCCCGTCATTAGGCCTGGAGAGGGTAATGCTGAGCTCTGTCAGTGTCTCTCTGGTCGGATTCCCACCCTGACCATCCTGTCCTCTAGGCCACGGGCAGTAACTCAACCCAGTAACACCCCCCTTCTCTAGAGGAAGAGCAAATGGCCAACCAGTGGCCACAACAGGCCGTGAGCACAGTGAAGTCCAGGTCAGACATCCTGCCTCCTGGTGCCAGGCGCAGGGCACCCTGGGAACTGTCTCTGGGTAGTGCTGTGGCTGCCTGAGCCCTAGGGCAGGGACCTGGGCCTGCCCGTGGGGTTGGCACTGTGCCGTGTCCCCCTGCAGCCCTCCACAGGGGCTCTGGGAGCTACTCCCCGTCAGCTTTCCCACTCGACTGTCCCTAAAGCCCCACCTCTGGGTGGCCTGTGGGTCTCTCCTCTCTAGGGGACCTGGAGGAGGTGTGCTGTTGGTTGGGGACAGCAGGAGTGGGAGATGCCAGAGTCTTGGACAGGTAACTAGAGATGCAAGCAAGGGACGCAGAGCTGGGGGTTTGGGTGGAAGTTGAGGCTTGGCGGCGTGACCGTCCGTGTGGAGTACCACCCCCAGGTCAGGGAGCCCGTGCCTCCTCAGTGCTGGTGGTCGGCTGGCTTCCTCCCGAGGACGGTGGGCAGCGCCTCCTGTCCCAGCAAGCACAGGGAGGCCGTGAGCTCCGGGGCCAGGGCGTGAGACACAGCCTCACCCCCGACTTCCCAGGGGAAGACGGCTGGCCAGGCCATTCCAGGTAGGCCAAGGAGCACTCATCCAACTGGACAGTGGGAGGTCTCTCCTCTGCGCGTCCCCTCAGGGTGTGGGTGACGGACAGATGCTGTTGAGTGTCCCTCCTCATGGTCAGCATGCTGCTGGGTTTTCTGCAGCGTGGCAAGAAAGACCAGCTGGACCAGGTGGGCGCTGTGCGTGGTCACGGGCGCGCGCTCCTGAACTGCAGGGGAGCCCAGCCCACCGTGTGGCCACCGACACCCCAGACTCAGCCCAGTTTCATCTCAGCAGACCCTCACAGTTGAGGTCTTGGCCTGGCGTGGCCCAGAGATCTCCAAGCCAAGAAGACCAGGGGGTCAGGGAGCTGAGAATACGCCTCCCGATTGGAGAGGGTCCTCGGGTGAAGACAGTAAGAAGTGGGTGCAGGCACCCTCTCTGCCCTCTCCCCTTTTGCTCAAAAGGAAGCACAGCTGCATGGACACCAGGCAGTGTGTCCCCTCCTACCGGGGACTGCAGGTCCAGCACAGTGGCCACCTGGGCCTTGCTGCGGGAGACGCCCGGCAGGAGGCTCCTCCCCAACCTGCCTTTGCCTGCCCTTCGGCACCTTCCCACAAGATGCTGCCCCAGAGGCTCAAATCTTCTCCCTTAGTCTTTCCATCGCTCTAAAAATGGATCCTTGTGTGTCGGAGGAGATGTCAACAGGCTGGGATCCAAAGCCACCTGTTAGAGCCCCTCATCCGGGGACCCCAGAGGTGAAATGCCAGTCAGCAAGCTGCTGTCCCTGACTGTTAACCTGCCTCTGGTTCCTGAGAACCAGCCCGAGCAGGGGTGGGAGGAAGGTGTTCGCCCCTAGAAGGCTTCCTCCATGCAGAAAGAGCAAGCAAAGCGCGATGCCCTGGCCCCCAGCAGCCTGGGGCCTCTGTCCACCCGGGGGCCTGGCCTGTCACACTGACACCCTGAGCAGAGGATGCCGGTCCTCCAAGGGCTCGTGCATTAGCTTAACCAAGAAGCATCAGAACTGCGGGAGGGGCGACCTTCAGGCAGCACAAGGCACGAGGTGGGGCACAGGTGTGGGGCAGGAAGGCCAGGGGGACACAGCTGCCCACAGTCAGAGCCGGACTGCGCAGGGCTGAGAGGCTAGGGAGTTGGGGAGGGCCACCTTCACAGCCCTGCTTCATAACTAGGAGGCCACGGTGGCTCTACGTCAGCTGGTGGAGGCTGGATGCCACAGGGGGCCCAGAGGTGGGCATGGAAACCCAGGGGACAGGGGACAGAAGGGCACCTCCACCTCAGTAACCTCCTAGGACCCCAGGGCCAAAGTCCCCAGGAGGGCTCCCTGTCCTCTGGAGGCGGTTTCAGATCCTGAGGTCTAAGCTGGACAGAGGCCCTTAAAGGGCTGGTGAGCTACGGCTGGGCTCCAACGCGTCCCCGCAGAGGTGAGACCCCAGGTCGGGCCATGGAGGCCCCGGGGCCGACTCAGGAACCTGGCCTCTCAGCCACTGATGTGTTCCCTCTAAGCGGGAGGACCCAGGCCCAGGAGCCACACGGCCTTCCAGTGAAGGCCCAGAGGCTCAGGCCTGAGAGCCACCCAAGTCCCAGCGGGGTGCAGGGGAGAGCCCACCAAGCCCCCTACCCCGGTGCCTGGGTGTGTTCCCTTCATCAGGAGCAGAGGCATTTGTCCTCCCCTTCAGGAGGGGGTGAGCTAAACCCCTGCCTGCCCCTGCCACGGTGTCCTAAGGCACCCCGCATCTGGGGGCTCCCCACCTCCGGAGGATGACCTTCCCCACCCCAGGTGTGTCCCTGGGTGTGCATGGCCATTCAGCTTGGGGACACCTGGGAAACCGTGAGTGGACCTGCAGAAGGAGAGTGGAGGCGGCCCCAGGGTGAGCCTGAGGGCCAGGAGGAGCCGCAGGGGGGACAGGAGGACAGCGAGTCCTTCTCCTAACAGAGCCCAGGAGTCCAGTCTGGAGGAGGAAGAGGAGGAGGCAGGAGCACCCTGCCCTGACCTGGCCATCTGAAGACATCTGCAGAGCCAACGCTGGAGGAGCACCGCGGGGGTGGCCAGGGAGAGGCCTGAGCAAGAGGCAGGGGGCCTGGGGACTGGGGCCAGCGGGTCTCTGTGCCGATGTTTGGGGCAAGTCACGTTCCTCCCAGGCGTGGGCCAGACTCGTCCCCGCCTCCTGGGGCCCTCCTGGCACAATGGGTCCACCGTGCCTCCTCGCCCACTTTCTTCTTTCCATTGTACTTTTTAAAAACGTGGGCTGAGCACCAGGGGGTTGAGGTCACCTGGGAGCCCTGCCCAGGGCAGTGGGGACCCAAAGTCCAGGAGCAGGGTGCTGCCAGAGGCTGGGAATGACTAATGGAAATGACTGAGGCAGGAGGGGGCTGGGGGAATCCGCCTTCAGGATTCCCACTAAGACAGGCCAGGGTGATCTGAGCTGACCCCAGGGAGGCAGAGGACAAGGACCCCCATCAGCTATGGAAGGGGACCAGTGGGGGGCTGGGACTCTGGCCAACTGACCTAGCGAGGTTCTTGCTAAAACTGGATTTTATCGGGATCTGCACAGATGGACCCTGGAGAAGGTTCCAGAGCCTGACTGATTTCTACCCAGCAGAGGACCTTCGAGACTGGACGAGGTCGTGGACCTTCTCCTGGCCTTGACCAGGGAGCACACTCGGGGAACGGAGGCCCAGGGCCAGTGGACTTGACCACACATATTACCTCTATGGGATCATCTAGTTTCCCAAGGAATTCCCCTGGGAGAGCTTCCCTGGCCACTCTCTAGGGCCCTCGGCGGCCATCAGACCTCTCGAGCTCTGTCCATGACACATGGCACAACAGCAGCTTGTACTTCAGAAGATATATATGGAAGATAGAAAGGGACATCAGCCCTCCTCCCCCAGGGAGGGCCCAGAGAGAGCAGAGGACACCCCTCTCTCTGGCCAAATGGTCCCTGCCAAGGAATTACCGGGTGTCGGCTGGACGGGATCTGTCATGGCCGACCATCAGCCCCTCCGCTCGCCTCTGTTCTCGGGCTTAGAATCGGCCGGCCATGAGTGTCAGGGGCCGCGTCTCCCTCCTGGTCTCCCACTCACTCCGACAGTGTCAAAAAGAAAGACACCTCCCCACCGGACCCCGACCCCCGCAGGCCATGGGCAGCTCCAGCCCCGGGAGTTCCCGTCCATGAGGACAGCTCCAGGCCACTCGGCAGCTGGGCGCCTGGGATCTCACTAAGAAAACCTGCCCAAGATTTCAGGAAGAAAGAGGTTCACCATTTTGACAGGGGCCTGACTGGAAATCAGGAGGGGCTCTGCCTGGCCCCCCACCTGCTCCAGGCTGCCCCTCCCTGGAGCCCACCAGGGCCCACCAGGACTGCCAGCCCCTGGGCACCGTGAGGACCCGAGAGGCTCAGCAGAAGACACAGTGGGCAGCACACAGGCACAGCCAGGAAGCCAAGGAGCAGGGGACATTCAACAGCTGGACACTCTGACAGCGAATGAGCAGTGAGGGCCACATGTGTCGCCCACGCAGCAGCAAGTGCCCACCTGTGTTCCCGGGGACCCGTCAGGGAGAGCGCGAGTCCTCCTGCTTGATCCTGGGCTGTGAACCATGACCACGGTCCAGGGATGGACCTGGAAGGTCCTGGGTGTGGAAGCCTGGTCCCACGGCAATGTCCAGGCCAGGCCCCGGGGCCGAGGAAGGGATCAGCTCATGGGGGCTGTGACCTCACTAGTGGACAGTCCTGCAGAGCTGAATGGTGCTGGGAGGGGGTGGCAACCAGGTGGCACCCATGACTGCAGGAAGTAGGTCACCAGGAGCTGCCCTTGGGACTATCCCTCACCCCTGGCTTCTTCCTCGTTCTCTCTCTCTCCCTCTCTCTCTCTCTCTCTCTCTCCCTCTCTCTCTCTCCCCCCACCCCCAGGCTGCCATGAGCCGAGCAGTTTCCCTCCACCACCTGCTTCTGCCACGATGCTCTGCCTCCCCCCAGGCCTGGAGCCCTGGCGCCAGCTGTTCACGACTGAAATCTCTGAATCTGTGAGCCCAAGCACACCTTTCATCTCTACGATGTTCTTGTCATGTACCGTGGTGACAGTGACAAAAAGCTAACATTCTCTACGCGCGCGCGCGCACACACACACACACACACACACACACACACACGATTTAGGGGAGCAGCACTTCTCAAATATTTCGTAACGAATTATGAAATGTATAGTTACCACTCTCAGACTCCAGGGCCAAACCTCAGCACAGCGGTTCCTCGTGGTCAAAGGAGAATCCATCCCAAGAGCCCAGCGGATGCCTGGAACCTCCACGGTGTACACTGTGACTCCTTCCTTACGTGCACACCGGTGACAGAGTGACCCAGGAGCCACACACAGTAAAGGATTAACCACGACACCTAATAATAAAATAGGAGCTCTACAGCACCCGGCAAGAGCCACGTGAGTGCGGCCACTCTCTGTCACGTGTCTCCTTCCTGTGCTCCTCTGCTCCTGTGATGAGGGGGACAGGGCAGCAGCCGCGTGGAGAGGTGAAGTGTGACACTGAATGATTCAGGGAGCCTCACCGGGCAGGTGCTGCAGTACCGATTCTGTGGCAGGTGATCTGGTCACAGAGGTGACAACCCAGTGACCGACAGGTACAAAGGGACATCCTTTCACATCCTGGATGGGATGGAGCAGGACAGCATGAGATTTCATCAGGCCACTCGGGCGCTGTACATTTTAAAACCTGTGACACATTTATTTCTGGGATTTTCTGGTTAATCTTTTCAGCCACACTAGACCGTGGGTCACAGAAACCACTGAACGTGGCACTGCAGAGGGGACTACTGTGCGGGAGACAGGAGGTCATAGGCACGTCTCACAGTGGCCCTGTGAGCTGGCAGACTGTCACCTTTCTTCCCACCTCCTGGGTGGAGATGGCAAAGGACAGAGAGTTGAAGCAATCGGCCAGAGGTGACCCAGCCAGTGTGCAGTAGAGATGGAATCTGAGCTCAAAGAATCTCGCTCCAGTGACAGACCCTGGCCAGAGCCCTGCGCCTGCCTGCCCTACTCCAAGTCCGTGGAGGAGCCTCGCTACACACCCCCAAAAGCTACTGGCACTAAGGTGGGACCCTAAGATTCACGGTGGTGAAAACTCAGGATAGATCCATGGAGCACGCTGTAATTTAAAAGTGACATCTAGGACCTAAGGCTGTACGCGCCAAAAGGAACACAAACACACCCCCTACCTGAACCCTGCAGAAGGGAAGAGCCGATGAAAAGTTCCAACACACACAGCTTCACAAGGACACTCCATCAGGAGAGGAGCGGGTGACGTTACCGTGGATGCTCAGCATGAAGGATGTGTGGCAACAGAGCTCCCTGACCCAGAGAGCAGAGTCCAGGCAGCAGCTGGACACACCCCTGGGCCTCACTACAGACTCCATGATGGACAGACGTCAGGACGTGGAGGCACATGTCACCCAGAGGCCCAGTGGGGGTGCGGAGAGAATGCAGGCAATAGGCCCAGAGGGAAGAGGTAGACCACCCCCTCCGCAGACTGGCCTTCCTCAACCCGGGGGCGCCCCCACCCTGGCAGGGACAGGGAGTTACTCTTTTCAGAGGCTGAAATAGAGAGTCACTGGAAATGTGAGGATCGATAGCCAAATGGAAAGTGTGGTGATTATTGGAGGGTCTCCCTGGATTAGCTCCTGGGGTCCTGATGGACAAATTTTTGCCTTCTAGAAAGGAGACTAGAAGATTCTTTTCTATGAAAAGATCCAGAGGAAAGATCTAAAGATAGTGGTAGTAGAGCCTCCTCCAAACATCCCAGGCAGCTCACTCCCCCCAGGGGACCACGGCTAACAAGTACTGCCATGCATGTAGGGGTTCCACCTGCCCTGCAGGCTCATCTACTACAGACAAGGGTACTTTCAAGAATCATCAAAATATCTGAAGAAAGCCTATAACACAGGCAAATGTCAAACAAGCAGAACCCAGGAAAGAAACAATCATGTAGGAAACAACAACAACAACACAAAGCCAAATAGACAAGAAAAATACGAACAGCATCTTCAGTGTCATAAAAGGAGGTTATATATCTATGAAACAAGAACAGGATACTATTAAATTGGAATGTCTAGGCAGCAAAACAATTTCTGGACATTAAAAAATAATGGTGAAAGTTTAAAGCTCAGTCAGAAGTTTGTAAGACAAGCTAAAGACACCTCCCTGAAAGTAGCAAAGTGACAAAGTGAAATAGAAAGGTAAGAAAGTTAGAGGATAATAAAAACAGAAATAAAATTAGATAAAGAGAAACCAGGGGCAGTGAACAGAAATAAATCACTGAGGAGCAGAGACTACTGGTAATGACATAATTCTATTTACCACTCACTTTTCCAACCATTGCCTCCATTGCTAATTCATGAAATTCCATAACAAATCATAAGGTAAGTATTATTTCTATCCTATTTTACAAACATGGACAGTAAGGCACAGAGAGGAAAAAGATTGATGCCTCAGGGTCACCAGTGAGGAAATTGCAGCGTGAGGATCTGAAGCAGGCCAGCCAACCCCCACATCCAAAAGCTTGACCATGATTCTAGAGCCTCAGAAAATTCAGGAAATATTCCAAGATTTTTTCCCAGATTGGGTAAATACCAATTTCTGAATTGAAAGATTCTTAAGTGTCTGGCACAGTGGATGAAAACTTCCCCATGCCGAGTCATAAAATCATAGCACTCTGGAAACTCGGTCACCTGAGACAAAGCAGGGAACCCAAAATTTTAGAGGGAGTTGAGAGCAGGTGGGAAGAACAAATCGCCAATAAAGTCAAGAATCGGATGACACCTGACTTCTTTAGAGTGATACTGGCAACAAGGAGAAAATGGAACAATGTGATTCCCTAAATTGCTGAGGAAACTACCAAATGAACAGCCATGTTCAGCCACAGAGCAGGGCGGGAGGGCGGGGTGACGATGTATTTAGGCACCAGGTTCGTGTACCTTCTCCGTGAACATGAGGAAGCCAACGGAGAGCGGAAAGTGCCGTGTCAGTGGGTCCCCTGGTGACAAGGAAAGAGGCTCTGGTCACACAACTTCCAGCTGTCAGCACCAGCTGCCAGCTGATGATTGGCTCACAGCGGCCCCAGCAAACTTCCAGCTGCCAACTGATTGGCTCCTCTTCGGTGATGCTCATTGGGCTGTTTCCCCGCCCTTTCAGATCACGGAGCTGCTCATTGGGGGACTTTTTTGGCTCCTCCCACACGACCCAGCCAATCAGCCTCAAGAGCGGGAGGAGTGGGGGTTGAGAGGCTGGTGGGAAGCCGGTGGTGGCAGTTGGGCTCTGAGGGTTTTCCTGAGGAGCTGTGTGGTGTGGCGTGTGTGGTTCTAAAAATAAAGTTAGTTTCTTTTGACAAGTGGCTCAGGACAGAGCCCAGCAGTTCAGATCTGAGCAAAGACAGGGGAGGGTGTCTCCAAGGAAGCGGAGTCCCGGGAAGGGTCTCCATGACCCGAGGCTCCAGGGACAGGCAAACAGAGCAGAGAGACACTGAAGACCAGAGAAAAGAGCCTCCAGGAAAAGAGGAAGGATCTGGGGCCCCCAGGGAGTTGGAGGGCACATCCCGCCCCTCCTGTGAACGTGAAAGTCAATTAACCAGAAAGGGAGGATGTCATCGGTGGGACGTGGAGGAGCTGGCTGTGGGGTGGTGGGCGGAAAGGTGAAGGAAAGCGCTCTAAGCACCCCTAGCAACGAACCAACAAATAGGATTGATGTTGGAAGAGCCATCGGGCGAGACGTGATGTTCATGAACGCCAAGGCGCATACCCAATTCAAAGTGCAAGACGGCGCCTATGAGATGGGAGATGAGCAGGAGCTGGGCCTCCAGGGCTCTGGAATGTTCTCTAGTAGACCTCCCAGGGCTGATGGACTCCATCACTATGTGCGTGCGTAATCTTGATTGCAAATTAAAAACTCAATAGAAAAAACAGGAGCGATGATGAACATGAAGATGATGTAATAACGTGGAGAACGAGAGCCAGATGGCTGGGAGGGAGAAGCAAGATCCTGAATGACGCGGGAAGGATGGCGGGTGCCGGGTGGGAGACACAGAGTTGGGGGAAGTACCCGGGTCCTGAAGGGGGCTGGTCGGGGAGCTGTGTTCGTGGATTCTCTTTTAAACTGCGGCCCTCGTGTCCTGTAATGTGTTTATGGTCCTTTTGTAAAGAAAATGGAGGGAGACGTGGGAGCCTGGTGGGCACCGCACAAACGAGGTCTCTGCTCAGCTTGGCCAGGAACAGGGAGATTTCGTCCTCCACAGGCAGAGGCGCGGGGCCAGCTCCTGACATCTGCCTGGCCCTCAGAAGGACACAAGCAGACAGGACCAGAAGAGGAAGCACAGCGTAAAGCCACCCCAGAACGGCAGAGCAGCTGCTGCAGGTGCCCAGGGCACGTGCTGGTGGCCGTCCCACCTTGGACCAGCAGGGCCGTTCTCTTTTCCACAGCGGGAAACACCTTCCCGGCGAGGTCATCCTGGCTCACCCCCCTGCCCCCCTATTACTCACCAGCTTCTTGGAGGTGCTGCATGACGTCCCACAGCAGGTGCCCAACAGGGACAAGACCCTACCTCAGGGACAAGAGGAGGAGGAGGGCTTCCCCAGACAGTGCGCATCGGGACTGAGGATGCTCCGGGGGACGGGGACCAGCTGGCTTTGGGGGGGGACCCTTGATGAGCATCTCTTTCCAACTCTCTTTAGAAAAGTCAGGTCTCTCGTCCTCTGAGAAGTGTCAGTCAGTTCCTTGGCGCATTTATTGATTGGGTTATTTGGTTTTGGCATTAAGGTTTTTGAGTGCCTCATCCATCCTGCAGATCAGGGCTCTATCTGGTGTGGGGTAAAGGTTTGCTCCCATCCTCTAGGCGCTCTCTTCACCTCCCTGATGGTCTCTTTTGCTGAGAAGAAGCTTTTTGTTTGAACCCATCCCGTTTATTGATTCTTGGTTTTAATTCTTGAGCTACAGGAGTCTCATTGAGGAAATCAGGTCTAATGCTACATGAGGGAGATGTGGGCCTACTGTTTTCTTTCATTAGGCGAAAGGTCTCTGGCTTAATCCCTAGGTCCTGGATCCCCTTTGAGTTGAGTGTTGTGCATGGCGCGAGAGAGGGGTTTCATTTCATTTTGTTACATGTGGATTTCCAGTTTTCCCAGCACCATTCTTTGAAGAGGTTGTCTTTTCTACAATGTATCAGTCAACAAATACATGAAAAATTGTTCAACGTCTCTAGCAATTAGAGAAATGCAAATCAAAACCACTCTAAGACTTCATCTCACTCCTGTCAGAATGGCAGCTATTGTGAGGACAACAACAATAAATGTTGGCAAGGATACAGGAAAAAAGCACACTCATACACTGCTGGTGGGACTGCAAATTGGTGCAGACAATCTGGAAAGCAGTGTGGAGATTCCTTGGAAATCTGGGAATAGAACCACCATTTGACCCAGCTATTCCTCTCCTAGTCTATACCCAAAGGACTTAAAAACACCATACTACAGGGACACAGCCACATCAATGTTTATAGCAGCACAATTCACAATAGCTAAACTGTGGAACCAACCTAGATGCCCTTCAGTAGATGAGTGGATAAAAAAAAATGTGGCATTTATACACAGTGGAATATTACTCAGCAATAAAAGAGAATAAAATCATGGCATTTGCAGGTTAATGGATGGCATTGAAGAAGATAATGCTGAGTGAAGTTAGCCAGTCCCCAAAAACCAAAGGCCAATGTTCTCTTTGCTATGAGGCTTCTGACTCATAATGTGATGGAGGGGGGCGTGGGAGGAATGGAGGGGCTTTAAAAGTAAGGCAAAGGGGAGGGAGGGGGAGGGAGGGGAAGTGAGGGGGAAGGGGCAGGAATGATGGTGGACCGAGAGGGACATCGTTACCCTGAGTACATGTGTGAAGACACGCGTGGTGTGAAAATGCTTTGTGTACAGCCGGTGACTTGAGAATCTGTGCTCCATGTGTGTAATGTGAAAGGAATGCATTCTGCCATCATGTAAAACAAACTAGAATAAATGAATAACTTAATAAAGAAAAAAAAGATTTCTAAAATACAAACAAAAAGAAAAGTCGGGTCTAGACCTTGGAATCGTCCACCCAAGGTCACCAGGGAACCCTGACACTGATCAGTTCACCTGGAGAGCCGACCGTTCCCATCTATCAGCGCCCGCTGCAGGTGTGTAGACTCTCTGGGGAGGTGGCCGACCCTCCATGCTGTTAGTAATGACCGCAGAGGGCCACTGTGGACCTCAGAGTGTGTCAGAGTTGGCACTCGGCCACCCACGGCCTTCCGTGGTTGAGGGAGTTCAAGGCCAGGGCTCTGTACCCTCCGACAGTTGCAGCGCTGGCCCGGGAAGCCTTCAGACCCCTCAGTCCCACGGGGTGAGGACAGGCAGGTCCCGCCGCCGCAATAGGGCTCAGCCGAGGCAGAGCAGACGCTCCACAGCGAACTTCAGCGTTCCTGGAGAACATGGTTAAGCACTGCCATAGTTTGGATTTTTCTGAGTGCCTGGGAGGAAGCTGCAGATCAGGAGCTATCCATCTCTGCACCCCATTACCTGGTTTAAAAATCAAGAACGTGGGAAATGGGTCTTGGGTAGATCTGCCAACACAACGTAATAAAGATTTATGTTTTGTACAGAGTTTCTGCACAGCAGGCGGATGTCGTCCCTTGGAACCCAAAGTCCCATCCCCAGGGTGAAACAATCAGTGCAGGCCACGAGGTCTCTGAGCTGGAAGTCGGTTCTGTGGGGCCTCTGAGACCCTCTAGTGCAGCCCAGGGAGCTTGGTACCCCAGAGCTGATGGGGCGCCAAGGTCCCTCCCTCCCATGGCCACCCCTGGAGAGAGGCTTCGTTCTGTCATCCCACCCAGCACCTACCGAGCCCTACCTGGGGGCTGGCTGCTCCCGTAGCCACCATCTCAGCTAGAACTCGGGCAGCTCCGCGACGTGGGTGCCATGATGCCCTCCCACTGGAGGAGACCATGCTCGGAGACCGGAGGGTGCACGCCCAACCCCTCCCGCTCCACGGCACCCTGGCCTCTGCGCCAACCCCAGCCCGCCCCCGCCGCAGGGCCTTGGCACTGCCGCCCTCTCCTTGGAGGCTGCTGCTCGGAGCTGGGGCTGCCCTCCAGGCCGCTGCAGCCTGGCTCGGTTCTGCCTGAGCTCCCTCCCTGAGCGGCTCCTCCCAGCCTCCCGCCAGCAGCCCACGAGGGTCCTGTGACCTGGTGGTTAGCACCAACGCCACCGGCTCGGCCACATGCACCTTTCTTTACTGGGATGTGTCAGATTGGGTGTCTGAGTCCCCAAAGGCCCACTAAAGGCCTGGTCCACAGGAGACGCCTGGCGGGTGGTGGGACCCTGTGAGGTGGGGCCTGCAGGGAGGTCATTGGGCCACAGGGTCCTGACCCCAGCTCACTCTCTCTGGTCCTTGGCGCATGACATACGAGCTTTGCTCCTCGTGGGCTCCCCTCCATGAGCTGCCTGGCCGCAGGCTCAGAGCAACGGGGCTGACCGTTCTTGGACTGGAACCTCCACCTGAGCCAAATAACCTTTACTCTTGGTAAGTTGAGTACCTCAAGCATTTTGTCTTATTAACAGAAAACTGATAGACACATGATGTCTCCCTGAGTCTAATTGTCCAGGGAGCTGGGAGCTGTAGTTTATGCCTCTGTGTCTCCAGCTCCAGTCTGCCTGGAGGGGTGTGCTCTCTCTGATCTGCCTTACTTGGGTTGGTGCAGGTTTGTCCTCAGTTATTTGTCTCCCCTGAAGATCAGGACACTGGATTCTGGGACTGTTTCCTTGAAAGACCCTGTAACTCCACTTGTGATCTAGTAACATGGATTCTGACAGAACCACCAGGAAGATGGTGGGGGGCTGTCTTCAAGCCCCCAGGTCTGTGGCTCTGTGACAGGGACCTCTCCTCCCTGGGAAACAGCCATTTTGGTGAAGCCATGGGCGGTCCCTTCTGGTTTTCCCAGGTGATGCCATCCAGAGTTGGTGGATGAACAGTTAATGTGAATCCGCCCCAGAGCTCAGGAAGAGCAGGGCAGAGCCCAAAGAGCAGGGAAAAGAAACAGAGCGAACCCCGACAGACGCCTCCAAGAGACAGACCTGTGCAGATGGCCCACGTGTGTCAGTCACAACAACATGCAGATTACAGCCACAGGGACATAGGAGCATCATGAGAAGCATAAAAATCTCCTTTAAAAAAGCAGAAATACCACATGTTGGAGGAACACAGGAATCAGCCCACGCTGTGGGAAGGAGAGGTGGCACGAGCCCTGGGTGCTGCCAGCCTCCCGTGGGAGCCTCCGCAGCTCCCTCCCCAGGTGTTTTTTCCAGGAGAAATCAAAGCAGATGTTCAAAGTCTCTGTGCACAAATGTTCCCTGCAGCCTGACTCAGAATATCCCATTATGGTCTGGATCTGGGATGTTCAAAGTCTCTTGTGTTGAAATGTGGATCCCCAGCGGTGGCACTGTGGGAGGGGTGGAACCTTTGGTATTCAAGGCCTTGGGGGAAGAGGTGGGTCACTGGGGACCGTCCTTTTTGAATCTATGAGACAGAATCAATCTTTCCTCTTTTAAGTTGTTTCTGTCGGGTACTTTATCATAGCTACGGAGATCAACTAACACCTCCCCAAATGGAAGACAAGCCCAGTGCCCACGTACATGACCGTGACAAGTCACGAGTTCATGGAAGAGAAAACGGCTGGCAATAAAAGAGCAAACTGCTCCTGCACATGGCAGCCGGGGAAATTCTCAGGTATTGAGCTGAGCAGAAGAGACACCAGAGAGGACATCTGTGATGGTGTCTGCATGAAGAGCTGGAGCAGGCCAAGTCTGCAGGGCTGCACCGGCCCCGGAGGGGCGGCAGTGCTTGGTATCCAGGTCGGGGTGCTGTGTGCACAGGAAACACAGTGCAGACATCAGCCCTTTCCACATCTTCCAAACAGACACTTCAAATCTCAGCACTTCGTATCTTTAATGTACACATGGTGGGGAGAGTGAAGCGCTGCCGGGGCTGGTCAGCACCCCAGGCACCGACTTTCCTCAAGAATAATGCATCAAACACAGGAGCCCCCATTGCTCCGCAAAGAGCATGTTTTATCAGTGCATGTTTATCCAGGGACTGGAGGGCTGGCGCCCTGTTTCTCCCAGTGAAAGCAGAGAATACTGGGTCTGTTTTCTGTTACTATGATAGAATACCTGAGGCTAGGTAATTAGTAAACAGCAGGGGTTATTCCTCGCAGCTGCAGGGGCTGGGAAGTCCAAGGGCAAGCTGCCAGGGCCTTCTTGCTGAGTCAGACCTGGTGGCGGCAACCCGCAGGGAGGACGCGCCCCAGAGAGGCTGAGGGGGACAAACCAGGCCAAGCCCCTCTTCCCCTGGGGGGCCACCCCCACAGTGACCAACCCATGCTGTGGAGAGGGCCTGCACCCTTCCCTGTGCACATGGCCTTGTGGCCCGTCACCCCTCAGAGGCTCCTCCTCTGGATACTGTGACCAGCAACTGAATGGCACATGGGTTCTGGAGGAGTAGCCCTGGCCCTTGTCCGTGGGCTGTCCGTGTGTCTTCCCGTGGCAGTGGGTCTCCCTGGGGTGACTTTTGGTTCTCCTGAGTCCAGGCCTTGAAAGGGCCTGTGTGCTGCATTGTGACAGCAGTGACAACAGCGTGCCCAGGTAGCTGCCAGCCCACAGGAGGGCCTCCAGATGAGCACAGGCAGACAGGGACAGCAAGCAGCACGGCCCGGGGGGCGGGGAGTGCAGGGCTCGGCCAGTGTGACCCAGGAGTGCCTGAGGAGAGAGTCCTCCTGGAGGGCACCCTGAGCTGCTGCTCCTGGCTGTTACGCAGCCGTAGCTGACGACTGCGTTCTCTCTTCCTCTCACTCTGCCCTTCAGCCCCCATCATTTCCAAGTGAGACTCTTCCCCTTCCAATAGCTCTAGTCACATGGCCCATGGCCAGGCCACCAGGGTAATGGCACCGCTTTCTATTCTTCCTCAAATAGAACCAACGAGGCTCTTGTCCCAGACACCTCGCACTCGGCTCCCTCACACCTCCACTGCCCCTTTGCCTTCCTTGTGCTCTGTGGGTGCGGCTGCTTGTCCTCCCTGGCGAGAACCCTGCAGAGCGGTGTCCTCCGCACACCTACGGTGGCACAGCGAGGTCTTCTCTGTCTCAGGTGGCTGCAGGCAGCGGGGAGCGCCCGTCTCTGGTCTCTGGTCTCTGGCTTCCCAAGCCGTGAGCCGCTGGTGTCCACAGGCCTGCTGCCGAGCAGGGGCCCGCGCTGCCCATGTTGGATGGCAGTGTGTGCCAAGTGGAGGCTCGTTGGAAGGCTAGCCCGGTGTCCACCAGTGAGGACTGGAGACGGTCAGCAGGGCCTCAGGAGGCTGCTTGTTTTTCTTGGAAGCAGTTCTGGGCCCAGCTGAAGCCAGTGGCCACCAAGGCCCCTTGCAGAAGACATTTGCGTAGCCCCGTCTCATTCATAGCTCAGGAAAGCTGAACCTGTGATTTACAGGGACGTGAGTTTAATGAGGCTGCAGGTGCCAGAGAGCCACACTGGAGCTGCTCACAGGAAGCTGGAGAGCCCGGCGGCAGGCCGGGAGGTGACCCGGTGTTTCGGCCATCAGTGAGAGTTAGATTTAATAGCAGGCCCTTATTGACGATCAGAGTCTTAATTATCAGGAAGAGCAACCCTGTCTGCTAACAGCAGAAAAATGATCAGAACCGACGGCATGTCAAGCTAAACTGTGTGCGGGTCCGTTTATACCTAAGATTGATTGTCTTCACGGAGCCTATGGGTTAAGGGGTGACCGGCCCGGCTCCCAACACCTCCTCAGCGCCCCAGAGCTGGCTCCCGGGTTTGAGGGGACCGTTCATCACAGCATCATCCTGGTGTTTCCGAGGGTCTCTGCTCCAGTCCCTCCCACCTCTACACCGAACCTGCCAGAGGTGGCCGGCCTCGGGTGTACAGGGGAGGGGGTACCCAGGAACCACACATGCATGCTTACACACGCTGGCACACGCACACACATGTGCACACACTCCCACGCCCACCCGCACACACTCTTGGCCATGGTACCAGGCACTTGGGTGGATATTGCACCTGCTAAGTGGCCCAGCCTGGCCCCTGACTTTGAGCGTCCCCATAGGGGGGCGTAGAGGAGAGCCCGTGTCCTGCTGCTGACGGCCTTTGTTCTGGACCACGCTGCACTGCTGGGTGGGGGCTCCCTGCAGAGCTACCTGCAGCTCGTCACGCACATCAGGGTGACAGGTGATTCCTCAGAGTCCAGGACTCTGAGCTGGCCATTGAGGGCCCTCATTTTCCACTATCGTTCCGTCCCCACAGCACACCTGGGGTCAGGGCCAAATTATGCCTCCCTCCCCCAAATTCATACACGGAGCATAACCCTCAGCCTGAGCCTGAGCCTAGGACTATGTCTGGAGACAGGGTCTAAAGAGGTGATTAAGATAAAGTGAGGTCATTGGGTGGCGTCCTCATGAGAAGATCAGGGCACAGCTGGACCACAGAAGGTCGACCACATGGTGGGGAGGAAGTCAGCCAGGGGAGGGTCCCCAGAGGGAACCCACCCGCCAACGCCTTGGTCATGGGCTCCAGAACTTGGGACAATCCGTGTCTGCCAGCTCCACCACCCGCCCGGGGCGAACCGCACCTGGGTCCCTCACGGTCTGTGAGCGGGGTGTCGTGGTCCAGCAGGACCCGAGGACTCCCACCTGGATCTCCCCACCGGGGGCCTCAGCTCTGGCTTTAACCTGTGTATGTTTTTGAGGCATAAAGAAATGTTCTTGCCCTGAAATCAAAGCTCTGTATTTCAAAGGAAATTTAATAAAGCATGTTTCGCAGCCTCATGGAAATGTGTGCCACGCCAACACTGAAGATCCTTGTCTGAAAGTAATTCTCCCGCGACTCCCTGGGCCACCGAGGGAATGAATCAAAAGATCGGCAGCGGTTCCAGGCCCGGCATCTGTCAGAGCCGAGAGAAGCTCAAAGCTGCAGACTTTTGTGTGCTGGGCTAAATTTAGCCAGCCGTACCTCTGTCTGTCCTCTGTGCAGGACCCCTGGCACCCCCAGGGGAGGGATTAGCAGTGTGACAGCAGTGATGACTCTCTGTGCTTTCAGCTCCCGGCTTCAGACGGTCTTCAAAGCCTCCGCCACCCGACTCCCCTCGCCTGTGACACCCAGCCAGGGAGGCGCGGGGAGGGCTCCGCTCCACAGGCGCAGGGTGACAGGTGGAGGACCTCACCGGCCCGTGGTGCTCTGGACAGGCCCAGCGGCCAGCCTCTGCTCGGCCTGCCCTAGCCCAGCCCTCGCCCCAGACATGGCCCAAGCCACCACCAGCACAGGGGGATGGACCGTCAGCCCCACACCCTCTTGGGTGATATGGGACATTGCCAAAGTGGTGTGGGAGCAGCTCGTGGTGACACCCACGGTCCTGTGGCCACCCCGAGAAAGCAAGCCTGCTGGGACAAAGATGGACAGAGAAGGTGGCGCTGCCCTGAGACCCGGGGGCCACTGCTCAGCTGAGAAGTTGTGCAGGGGGCCCCCGGGGCTATGCTGGCCTGGTAGGGATGGGGTCCCCTGCCTCCCGGTGACATTCCTTCCAGGAGCCAAAGTGCCACTGGAGCACCACGGGTCCCTCTCTGCCTCCGCACCCACCCTGCCTGGAGAGGTGCTGCGGTCTGGGGGGTGCACTGCAGAGGAGCGGGAGGGGGCGGTCTGGCCCTTCTTCCTCCCCTGCTCTCCTTGGGACACACACCTGCCTGGCCCTCTGTGCCAGGTTACGCTGAGGGGTGGGTGCAGGGCCTGGGCATCCTGGTTGGGGGTCTGAAGACTGCCATGGGCAGGGAGGAGTGACGTTCCCCATCTCAGCTCCGCTGCGTCTTAACTATTTTTTTTTTTTTTTTTGAGTCACCAGGGATTGAACTCAGGGGCATTCGACCACTGAGCCACATCCCAGCCCTATTTTGTATTTTATTTAGAGACAGAGTCTCACTGAGTAGCTTAGCACCTCACCATGGCTGAGGCTGGCTTTGAGCTCACAATCCTCCTGCCTCAGCCTCCCAAGCTGCTGGGATCACAGGGTGGGCCTCCGTGCCTGACTGAACTTCTTTTTTAAAAAATCGTTTCTCCAGCAGCTTGTGATGGGCAGGGGCAAATGTGACGGCCAACGCCCCTCGCTCCCGTCCCACACATCTGCAGTCCGGTCTCTCAGGCAGAGCAAGCGGCTCTGGAGTTGTGGGTCCAGGCGGTGGTCAGCCCTGAAGAGTGGCCGCTCTCCTTGCCCTCCCCTGTCTATCAAGTGGCTCTGCGGAAGACGGTGGATGGAGGAGGCCCCATGTCCATCCTGAAGGATGGGCTCGCGCACGGCGGCAAACACAGACCGTGACTCAACGGCGGCTGGAGGCCTCACACAGCGCAGGAGGCTTCCGGCCTGGCCCTGCTGCCCTTCCGGCATAGCTCCCTCCAGTCCTCCTGCCTCCCCGGCCACTCGGCCCTCTGTGCTGTCCCCCTGGATCTGTGTCATGGTGGGTTGGGGCCACCTGAAGGGCTCCCTCCACCTTAATGTCCTCTTTAAAGCCATCTCCAGGTACAGTCACAGGGGCCAGAACTGTGAACGGGGACACACTTCAGCCAGGACAGAGCCCTTGCCCCGCTCGCCTGGCCTGGCTCCTGCGCCCTGGTGTCACTGCCGGCCTTGGGAGGGACCGTTCCTGCCCTGCCTCCTCCACGCGGAAGCTCCAGGAGGGAGGGGGGGGCTGTGCGCCAGGATTATTTCTGGATGTTCCCAGAGCCCACAGACAGGGCCTGGTGACAGCTGGCACTTAGGGACAGTGAGCTGAGGGCACAGACCTGGCCAGGAAGGGAGGAGGCAGGGCCGGCCAGGAAGCTGCTTCTTCAGCTGCCCAGCGGACACCTGCAGGAAGGAGGGGGCTGTGGACCCGCGGTGGCCTGGCCGAGGGGAAGGGTGCCCGGGAGCTGGGAGAGAAGAGCCGAGACGTGGCCCTCCCCGGCCACCTGCCAGGAACTGCAGCGTTGTCTGCGGCAGGATTCATGTTAGTGCGCAGCTGACCCTGAGGAAGGAGGAGGCCAGGCGGCCGGGCCCAGAGCTACGGTGTCGGTGTGATGGGCATCGTCCGCTTTGGAGGTCCTGGGGGCCAGTTCCTGTCCTCCTGCAGGCCGAGATGCCCAAGTCATCTCCAGGAGCAGCCACAGAGTCCTGGCCTAGGCTGCAGCAGCTGCAGTGGGCCCCGAGAGCCAGGGCCACCACCCCTGATCTCCCTGGACACAGCTCCTGCAGACGGGCCTATCGCCAAAGGCTGGTTCCATTCCTCTCAGGCCTGGCAGCAGCAGTCGGCCGTGTCGCCTCTCAGGGGCCCGTATTAGCCCTGGGTGAGCGTGGGCCCTGCTTGCCTCTGCGTGCCGGGGCAGTGGGGCGGTCCCTGACCCTGCGGCCAGCTCTGCTGCCGGGGGCCGCGGCCTGCACAGACTTGTGATTGTCCTGCCGCCTTCCACGCCGATCCTCCCGGGGCCCACGGCATCCGGGGAATTTTATGGGTGAACTTGGCTGCCGCTGACGGGCACTGCCCTCACGGGTGTCCCCCTGGGATTTCCCCTCACGGGTGTCCCAGCAGGTGCCTCTGTCCCTTTGTGGAGAGCGGCCAACCAGGATTGGCTACGGGAACTGGATGTGGTTCCATGAAAAGCAGGAAGTGGACGGGAGTCCTGAGGCCCGGGAGAATCATGCTGCCCAGGGCTCGCCAACGGTGGGTGCCACCACCTACGCCCTCGGAGCCTCAGTTCCCTGGTCTCTACCGTGGGGTGCACGTGTGCGGCGAGGTTGGAACACGGAGGAACACGGAGAAACACTTCACAAAACAGCCACCTTTAGTGGCTCATGGAATCTGAGGCTGGGAAGACCATGGGTTAAGCGCTGGGACACAGGAGGTGACGCTGACGTCAGGGCAGCGCAGGCCCTGGGGAAGGGGCGGGTGGGCCGTCTCGTGGTCCCTCTGGAGTGACAACAGACATCAGTCAGCCTGGTGTTTGGTTGACTTAGACCATAAAGTAAGTGCTGCTAACGTCCCCCAACCTGAGAAGCATTTGGGGGCGCACGCAGGGGCAGGGATACGAGACGCCACCAACTGTCGGGGGTCATTAAACTCCCACAGAGTGACGAAAACCTGTCCAGCACATGATTTGTAGACAGCTGTGCCACTATAGAAATCATTTCTAATGCCAGTTTTCCTTCTTCTTTGTTTCAAATCTCCTTAGGATGCGGCCTTTGAAAGTCTCTCTGATTTTGTAATTCCTTTTCCACTTTTTGTTTTTTCCTCAGCTGTTACTAACGTCAAATGTCAACCTGCCTGATCAGAAGGCTAGCGATAGCCAAGAGTGTCTCCACACATCTCCAGAAGTCGGAAGACCCAAACTTGGTTCAAGTCTGAGTTCAGGTTTTGTGGACTAGTTTATTTTATTCCTAAATCCCCCATCTTTTATTGATGTTTTTTGGATATTGTTGTTTACTTAGAGTCATAATGTGTTCAGGGTTTTCTTAATTACATGGGTCTCCTTGTGCCTACGTCTTTCCTTGGGGTTTAATTTCCTACCTGTTGAAGCTCATCCTTTAGTGCCTCTTTCAAAGAAGGTTGCTGAATGGTAAACGGTGATCTCTTTCAGTCTGTGTCTCCATCCACCCGCACACAGGTTCTGTGGACAGAAGGTTCCGTGGACACAGTGTTCCTAGGGGCAGAGTGTCCTCCTTCTCATGACTTAGTCTACTGAACGCCACCTGGACACTCCTCTCCATGGTGTCCCCATCCTCTCCCGTGTCTTGGAGTCTGCTCTGGGGACCCGAGGTCCCCCTCTGTCTAGGAGGTGCCTTCTCTTGGGTCAGGAGGTTTGGTCACCTAGGACGATGAGGTGTCCATGAGTGGATTGGCTTCCTTTACCTTCTGAGTCTTAGCTTCCGAGTTTCTCAGACCTGAGTATCTGCCCCCGGTCTCCCCAGGCGGCCCCCGGAGTGGACGTCTCCTCACCTTCCTAAACCCACCAGCCGAGCACGGTCTACCGGGGTCCAGGCCCAGAGCAGAGCTCATCCTGGACAGGTCTGCCCAACGCTGCGATTGGTGTGCTCCTTGGCCCTTGGCCCTGTGGGGCCCTAGAATCTCACTTTAGCCTCTTCAGCTCCCATTTCCCTCTTGCCCCTGTTCCTGGGAGCTGACCTCGCCGCCCGTGGCCTGCTGATGGGCCTGCTGCTCCTTCTCATGGCCTCCTCCTGAGGTCCTCCTCCTGTCACCCTGGCCAGCAGAAGCCTGTTTGGATTGGGTTGTGATCCCAGGCTCCACGCAGCTGGTGCTCACCCTGAGGCCAGATCAGCCCAGGAGAGCAGGGCCAGGGCTCTGGACAGGCCCTTCATTTGTGGAGCCCTGGAGGACACCAGGACCCCCTGCCCCCCCAGGACAAGCATCCTCTTGCTCAATTCGAGATGGAAAGTTCTACTGGTTTCCCAGCAGGGGTGCCTGCTGCAGAGCCAGGGGGAATGTGAATGTCCCTCCTGACCAAGCCTGGGCTCCTCACTGCTCCTTGGTGACACTTCTCCTTTCTGCCACCCAGGGGGACTTCTCCTTCCACATTGGCCATGGTGTTGTCCCCAGGCTGGCCCTGGGGAGGACCTATGTTTCTCCCTCACTGGGGACCGCAGCTCCCTGGTGATGCTGAACCTTGGGGCCTGTTCCCGAGACCAGGGGGCCCGCAGCTCCACTCGCCCATCCCCCGGGGCTCCTCCTCTGTCTCTTCATTATGTTCAAATCACAAGTGAGCGGCCTTCCGCCTTGGGTCCACCAGCCCGAACCACCAGAGTCCCCACAGTATGTCTACTGTTGTCTGATGACAGTGGAGTCGCTCCCCTCGGGTGCACGGGGCAAGCCACAAGCAGGTCCAGCAGGGTGACCCTTGCAGAGGCACCTGGCTGAGAACCACTGTTTGAAAAGGAGTAGGCTCCGTGGGTCCGACTGTGAGACCTAGGTGGACACGGCTCCTGGGGGCATCCACGTGGGATGTGTACACAGCCCGCCGTGCACAGAAGTGGGTGTGGCTTGTCCCCGGGGGAAGAGTGTCCTCTTCGGGTTTTGTTTGCTGTTTTAATTGGGCTATTTTTGGCTGCTGGGCCCAAGTGGTCTCTGAAGTGGAGTCACTGGGGTGGGCTCCTGCCCCTGGTGTGGTGAGGTGGGTCTCATCCTGCGGATCGGCCCCTCACTGTCTTCAGGCCCTAGAACCGGACACCACAGAGGGGGGGTCACAGGCAGCGCGGGCCCCTGCTCTGAGTTGCAGATGCCGTGTCCAGGGACGGTGGCTTCCTGGCTCAAGGGTGGCGCTTCTTGTTTCTCTCGCTTGGCGGAGGGGACAAGGCAGCTCTCCTGGGTCCCTTTTGTGAGCTATCCCATCCTGCGGCTCCGCCCTGTGACCTCCTGGCTGCCTGAAGGTCCAGCCTTCAAGTCCATGACCTTGGTGGTCAGGAGCTGGACGTGTGGATTTGGGGAGGACACAGAGGCCACGACACATGGGCCTGAGTTTCCTCCACTCCTGTAAGTGCCGAGTGTGAGATGGTATCATAGGCGCTCCGACACAGGGAGAGCAAGGCCTCCATAGCTGCGCAGACTGCCGGGCCCTTCCTTGGTCAGCGCCAGGGACCTGTGCGACACAAGGGGCCACTCGCAGGGAAGGCCGCGGGGCTGTTCCAGCCAGCTCACCGCCCAGGGGACTTGCCCTGCACCCGCTGGAAGCTGGGCCTGAACCCGTCCAGGACTCTCACAGCTGACCAGGTGCCTCCCCCTCCAGGGCGCCTGTCCCTCTCCTCCTCCCCTCGCAGTGGCCTCAATGGCCGGACCAGCATGAAGATCTATGGATGGAAAATGCTGCAGAGACGATTCCCAGAGACCAGCAGCCACCTCTGGGCCACCGCGGGCTGGTCTCTAGCTGGATGTCCGTGACCAGGCTACAGTGTCTCTCTGCACTCTCTACACAGGTGTGCGTGGAGCTGGAAGGCCTCAGGTATCCGTGACAGGGACCCACAAACGCCAGGAGCCTCTTGGTGGAGGTTCACATGCAGCGCGTGTGGCTGCTCGGAGCCTCCGAGTCACCCTGCGTGGCCCGGATGGCAATTACGGCTGGCGCTGGGCAATTTAGATTCAGAAGGCTGACCCGTTGCCACAGTGTGGCCCATTATGACAATGATCAGGCTATAAAAGGTCTGTTTGGCCATCGAGGAGGGTCCTCGGAGGCCTAATTCCTCTCTTGTTAATGAGGGCTTCCTTTGACTTCCCCGAGCTGCTCTTCTTGATGTGTGACAGGCTGATGATTCATGGAGGACTTTAATATTAATGTTGGCCTGACGGCAGATAAATCAGACCCAGGATTTACTGTGTGGTGAAGACTGAGATGCTCCCTCCCAGGTGACCCGGGAGACGTTGGCTGGAAGGGGCTGGCCGGATGCCCCCTGCCCCAGGGTGGAGAATCCTCAGGTGGCAGCCTGTGGACAGGAAGCTGGGGCTGCACCCTGCAGGCAGCAGCCGGGTCAAGTGGGGAAGTAACTGCCACAGGATAGGGACACACGGCCCCGGTGGGGGGCAGGCGGGAGTGGCGTCAGGAAGCAGTCGGGTGCACCTGTGGCCACAGCCCCCCTTTTACCGGCCTGTAAATAACGCCTGGCCTGGCCCTGCCTGGCGCCCTGTGGCTGTGCTGCGCAGGTGCAGACAGTAAACCTGACGGATGCCTCTCGCTTCCCTCCCTCCCTCCGGCCCTGGGAAGTGGTGCGGGAGGCGCAGGGCCATTTCCTCCCTGCACGCTGGGTTCTGTGTCTCAGCCACAATTTCTGGAGCTGCACGCTGGGGCTCAGAGCTGGGCAGCCACGTGGCCTTCTCCATTTCAACACAGACACTTGAGTGAGAGCCACGCACTCCCGCGAGAGTTACGGCAGATCAGGCTGATGCTGAGGGTCCCACGCCATCTCAGCCAACCCTCGATGCAGCGCCTTAGTGACCATCCTCCCCGACCTCATCACAGCCACACAGACCCCGAGCCCAGGAAGGGGCCAGTGCTTAGGAACATACGGGGGCAGGGTCAGGGTTTGAAGCTCACTGACCCCAAAGCCCAGGTCCTAAGGACCATCACACGATGCCCGAGGTACCTGCTGGAGCAAGGCCCCTCCTTCCCACAGGTGCCACCAGGGGCGAGACCCACTCGAAGCACCTGCCAGGCCACGCCCAGGCCCCACGGGCATGGAATCTCTTCCCTAAACCTCCGTCAGGAATCGTGGGGCAAGTGCTTACTGTCTGCATCCCCCAAGTCCTCAGTGGTCCTGGCAGCTCTGGGGGGCCACTGGCTGCCACAGACGGCACCTCTGTGGTCCCTTGGCTGCCGTCAAGGGCAGAGCTGGGTTTCCGCAGCTGCTCCCTGGGAGGGTGGTTGAAGGACTTTCCTGCTCTTCCTCAACCTCCCGGCACACACGGTAGGGACACGGCCCCTCTGGGCACAGTGACAGAGGCAAAGCCACCTTCTCAGCAGAGGGCAAGACCCCAGAGGCAGGGATGCAGCCCTGACACAGCAGGCCGGCCCTGCCCCTCTGTCCACTGCGGGCTCGTCCTTCCTGTGTGCCGGAGTCTCTGTCTCTGCCCTGCAGGGTGCTCTGCACCGCAGTCCTGGCGTTAGCCACCTGGAGTTGGCACAAAGTCTCCACAGAGGCTGACTCATGTCACATGCCAGCTGCAGGGGCTCCCCAGGCCGCCACTCTCCTGACCCCCCAGCACGGATGCAGGGTCTCGCAATGCCTCTCGGCTGGGCATTCATTAAAGGAACTTAGCGCCCAGGATCAGAGGGTGCTGTGCTATGGCATCGCCACAAGGGAGACCCCCGGGCTCAGTGGGTGGACACAGAGTCCCAGGGGGGTGTGGAGGGAGAGCAGAGTGCCCTGCCTGCTCCTCACGTCCCAGGATTTGGCCTGGTTTCTACCCTGGAGTCCCCCCGCTAGAGGCTCAGGCCCACGGTGGTTCTGCTGAGAGGTGGGCCAGGTGGGGGGCGGCTGGGTCATTCCCATCCTCGTGAGGGATTGGGCCACATGCGCTGAGCCTTGAGGAAGTGGGTCACTCCCGTCGAACGGGATCTTATGAAAGACTGAGCCTGCCCCTCGCGGTCTCTGGGATCAGGACCAGTGATCTGTCTCTCTGACACTCTCTTGAGATGCCATCCACCCTGTTGGCCAGGGCTCTGCACCAGGCACTGGGGCTCTGCTGCGGGACTTTCCAGCCACCAGAATTCTGAACCCAAGAAACCTTTTTCCTTTGCACATGGCCCAACCTCGGGTGTCTCTTCATAGTAACTCAGAACAGACCACGACACGGGGACTTCTGGGGTGCCGCCGATGGCACATCAGCCTGGAGCTGCCACGTGCAGAGTTAACTGCAGCCTGATCCTTGGGCCTGTTGATCAGAGCATCAGACTCACAGAGCCCTCGCCTGGCTGGTCTTTCCGGTGACGGGCCCCCACCCTGAAGCGATGTAGGGCCACCGCCATGAACCACTGAACTTGCAGAACAAGCACAGCCTCGTCCTGGGGACATCCCGAGGGTTTCTGAAGCTCTGCTCCGGGAAACTGGGACAATGACCAGGTGTGTTTTTTATTCCGTTGCAGAGTTTTTTGAGGAGACCACAGCTTCCCCAGCCCTGGTCTGGAGATGGCATTCCTGAAGGTACGGAGGCCTCCCTGCAGGTAGAGTGGCCACACGGGCCCCAGGGCGAGGGCACAGTGAATGAGAAGCTGCAGGGCCAAGTGGACCCCAGCCTGGCAGTGTGCAGGACTCATCAGGAGCCCCGAGCACGCAGGGGTCAGGGAGCCGGGGTCAGAACAAGTCCAGACAGCGCCTCAGCAGGCGCTGCTGTCACCGCCACTTTGTTCTCATTTCTCTGTGGTGAGCAGGTCAAGGAGGCCACTCTTATTGGACATATTCTGCATGTTGAAACGGTAGCCCAAGGAGGACAGACCGAGTCAGAGCCTCTACTAGCTATGCAGGAGTTCCGAGGCCAGAGCCCAGGGGCCGCCTCCCTGCCCCGTCAGAGGAGCTAGAGGTGCAGGAAGGCTGTGGGCACCTGTCCCCAGCTCTGCCTTCCTCCTTGTTGACTTTCTGACTCACTGGGCGTAAGGACACGCTCCTCAGAGGGGACAAAGGGTCCTACTAGGCGCAGGCTCCTGTGGTACCAAGTCAACCAGGAAAGATGGACAGGTGAGAGGAGGACCTGCTGGGCCAGCTCGGCCGGGCCCAGAGTGCCCGCCCTGTCTCTGCAGGGCCACTGTGTTTCAGGGTCCCAGCAGTCTAGGTCCCCAAGCACCAGATGGCCCCCTGTGCTGCCCCAGCGGCAGGATCACAGCAGCTCGAGGGAGCCAGGTGGCCCGGGCAGGGCTGGCCCAGGTGTGGTCCCTCCGGCTGCTGTAGCAGAGGGGTCTGAAGCCACTCACACGACAGACATTGGGCTTCAGGATTTTGGAGGCTGGAAGTCCAAGGTGGGGACCATTCCGCTCCAGGCACGGGCTGCCTCCTGGCCTGCACGGTCCCCATGTGGCCCATCCTGGAGTGTCAGGTGGGGTGGGGGCGTAGTTGAGGTCCCTTACCAGGGCCCTTGTCCCACTGCTGCAGATTCCCACGTCCCCGATCTCATCTTACCTTAATGACATCTCTACTCCAAGGGAGTGCTGGGAATTCAGCCGTGGAATTCGGCACAGCAGATTCGAACCCGCAGCGCCTGCGTTTATTGGGTGCGGTGTGAGAAAATGCTTTGAGCGTTTGGACGCCCAGCATTCCCCGTCCACCTGGCCCCCTTGCTTGCCTGCCCTCTGACACCTGCAGGACTTTTAGAATTTAGGGGATGCCGAGCGGCCTTAGGGAAAGCCACCAGGACCTTAGTAAGTGTGTTAACAGGCGAACAGCAAGGACCCCGGGTGGACCCCCGGCGTGGAGCCTGCAGGGAGGCCGCCATCTCTGTGCGTCCTTATTCTGCTTCCCCAGTAGGTACGGGGAAGCATTTGTCCTTCTCTTACCTCGCTCACAGGGCCACTCGAGCACTCACCCGCTGTGCACTCTGGGAGTGCGTGATCGCAAGACCCCAGCTCACCCCGGGAGCCTGACCACCTCTCACTTTCTGCTTCCCAACGGGGCAGCCTCAACCACCGTGTGCCCACATGGAAAGGGGCTCCTCCCGCCCTGACGCACTCAGATGGACGTCTGGGAGACCACGCCAAGTGGCCATCTGTCCCTGGGCCTCCACCGGCCCCTCCCACGAGCTCGGGGTGCTGGCGCACGTGGCAGGCGGCGTGCAGGCCAGGTGAGGCCTCCTACCACCTCCAGGTGCACCCTTTCCACTTTGGTCCCCAGCGGCTGATTGGGGAGGTGATTTACATCACGGCTCCAGGCTTTCAAAAGAGCAAAAAAAAAAAGTCCGCAACAAGCTCTTGCTAAAAAACTACATGCGGATCTTCTAAGGGTTTTTAAGTGCCCAGAACATAAAAGGGAAATCTGCCTGCTCGAGGCGCCGTGGTTGATTCGGCCAATAACACATATAATATTGCATTCTGGGAGCGTTGGCGCCTCCATGGGCAATCTCATCAATAGGCACAACTTTAAATAAGACACTTTGTTATTAAATAAAACCTCCTCGCAGACAGGGACCGTAAGGGCTTGCCGGGTCAGTCATTTGGGTTTGAAATCTCCTTTAATATGAATTTCCAGAGGATATTACAAAAGGGCCTACACGGGCAATAAAACACATTGTGTGAAGCTGCTAAATATGCATTTCTGCAGCGGGCCTCTTTAAATGTCCATAAATACATATGCATGAGGCCCAGATAAGCCTGCCGCTCCTCACTCTGGAAACAAGTTCTGGAGACAGACGAGCCATGAGCCTCCTTCTTACGGCAGCGCCGCGCATGACCGCCGCCTGACCGCGGGCCAGCTCCGCGCTTCCCCTCGCCTTGTGGGCTGGAGGCCTTGAGGTCAGGGGAAATGGATTCTGGAAGGAAAGGGGCCTGGGCTGCTGCCCAGGGCAAACTCACTGTCCTGTGTCCACCACCTCCTGCTGACCGCGATGGGTTTGCTGGTCTTTTCCGGTCCCCACCCAGCACAGAGCCTGCAGCACCCAGACTGGACCCTGCTGGGGGCAGACATTGCCTTCCTCCCCGAGGGACACAGCCTGCCTGGTCCCTTACGGATGACGCTGCCACGGCTTCCTGGGCCACCGTGGCAAACCCGACGCTCGGGGGCTTAAAGCAGTCCAGGTCTGTTCTCCCTGAGATCTGGGGACAGAGGCCTGAGAGGAGGCGTGGGCAGGGACCCAGCTGCTCATGGCGGCCCCTGGCATCCGTGGCCTCCAGGTGCCCACCCGTCACTCCCTCGGCTGCAGCACCCCACCTCTTACCTCCTGTTTCATTTTCTTGCTTTAAGAACATCGGTCACTGGAGTGGGACCCCCCAGAGGACCCTCTGGTCTAGGCACGTCTGTGGTGACTGTTTCTAAGTGGGCCCCTTCTGTGGCGCCGGGGTCAGGACGGCCACGCATCACTTTGGAGAAGGCCATTTACCCACCGCAGACAGCCCAGCCCTGCCTTCAGGACCAGAAACCCACGACGTCCTTCCTTCCCTCAGCGGCTGAGTTCTCCAGCACCCAGCAGGTGTGGCGTGAGCTCAGGGATGCACTGAGGGCTGGCCCAGCGCTGCTGGACACAGACTGAGGGGAGGAGGTGCGTGGGAGGGCACGGGGAGGGCAGGACCCTGAGGCCAAGGGACACAGTGGGATGGCGGGCAGACTGTGATCAGGGGGCCTTTAAGTGGATGAGCCTGTGGCTGGTGGAGCAGGCTGCTCTGTGGGCAGCGTGCATCTGGCCCTTGGTAAGGAGGCTGTCACCAGGGTCCATGTTGCTCCAGCCATGGCGGCAAGGGCGGCTTAGCCTGAGGGCAGCAAGGGCATTCCAGAGCCCTGGGTGGAATTGAGAGGCGATGCTGTTCCAGGTGGCCCAGCACAGGGCGCTCAGCATCACTGAGCTGTGTCTGAGAGCCCTGAGACCTGGTTACTCCAGCCGTCAGGACAAGAAGGACAGGAATTTGAAACAGCAAAACAAACAAACAACAACAACAAAAGCCCAGGGGCTTTCTCTGGGTTAGGACATAAACCAAGGTCAGCAACATATACAACAAGGCAGCTCCCCCTTCTCACTGGTCCGCTAACAGCCACAGATGGACAAGCTTAGGAGACCCACCCCGCCGTGCGCTGTGTGGCCAGGAAGGAGCAAGGCTGTGCGTTAAGCCAGCAGGAAGGAAAACTGGTGAGATGTCCAAGAAGACAACATGTCGGAGGGCTTTCAGCTCCCGCCGGAGAGTCCATCCCGAAGCACCAGCCACACCTGCTCGGAGGCCTGGCCGGGGTGCCCAGCCCAGCCTTTTCCTGGATCCAGGACCGTCAACCCTGCACACTAAGGAGGGAGGAGCTTTAGACCTTTAGGGGAGGCGCTGGAGGCCTCGGGCCCTGCAGCCACTTACACCGTGGGTGAAGAGCCGACCAGCAGGAAAACGGCCTCGGGATGGATAGCGCTCAATGGAACTGTGGGATGTAGAGCGTATTTCAGTCTGTCTCCGATTCACAGGGAAACGTGTCCAACACGGTGAGGACAAGACCACGGACCACTGTCTGCCGGTGTGTGCGCGCTCACGGCTGCACAGGGCACCTGAGGTCTCCAGAAAGTCCAGTGAGACAGAATGCACTAGCGGCTGGAGGTGACTGGCGGGCCCTGGGTCATGGCTAAGATTTGGCTTCCGTGTTGGAGGCGGTGGCCACGTGGGCTCACGTAGACAGCAGGCGACGCACAGAGGCGGGTGTCATTTCAGGCCTCTCCTGGTGACCTGGGTCTTGGGCACCTTCTTCCTGGACCCGTGCAGAGCCCCAGCTCTTGATCCCCCCTGAGCAGAGGCCTGGCCACTCCTTCCCAGCAGCCAAGTCTTCTCCAGGGACGCGGCGCTGGCTGCTGATAGAACTGTCCCCCAGGCCCCGAGGATGCTCCGGGCATGGCTTCCGGGTCCACGCGTCTTGGTTTGCACCCTGGAGTCCCCTCAGTCTTGCGCTAGCACCTGTCCAAGCAGGGACAGGAGCAAAGAATTGGGAACGAAGCATGAGGACAAGAGGCTGGTGCTTGTGAGTGTGCGCTTACCTGTGTCTTGTGCGCTTACCTGTGTTCTGTGCGTGTACGTGTGCATGTGCGTGTCGGGGAGCGCGCAGGGGACCGGCCCAGACGCTGAGCCCAAGCTGATTCATCTGCACACAGGGAGGTGACTTCTGCCTCTGGGGACCATCAATCTGGCCATTTTCACTGGCACTTAATCTCCCTTAGAGCAAGGCAAATATTTTAGTATTCTTTTAAATATATTTTTAAAGGTCTGGCTCTAAAGCCTAGAAACCCAGGAAACCTGAGCTCAGGGTGAAATTCTCTTTGCTAGCAGGTCTGGCCGGTGCAAATGATGTGAATTATGGTCACCATTACCTCCAGATGCACTACTCCCCGGTGGCGTGCAATTGCCCATTTCCTGCAGTGATATAAGGGGCCTTGTTCCCGACGCCGGGTCGATGTCAGGAGCCACTATTTCGTGCCTGACATATTGGTCATTTTAATCACCCCAGCCTCCGTATCCAGGCCATGCCCTGCTCCTCTCGGGCCATATTTCTGACTCTGCCTGCAGTTTCCATTGCCTGGGGTCTTTGGACGGACTCACATTACCCTAAAAGTCGAGGGCCTCATCCCTTGAGGGCACGGTGAGTGGGTGGAGGAAACTTAGAAGCCGACAGAATAGATAAGAGCCAGACCTGGGCAGGGCCTCAGAGACGGACGTGGGAGAGGGCAGTGGAGGCTCGGGCCTTCCCGCGTGGGCCCTCCTGCAACACACACCCCAGCTGCCCTCCGATGCCCGGGTCCCAGGCCTCTCTGCCGTGGAGGTCAGGTGCCGTCTGAAGGCAGAGGATGGACCGGGTGCCCCCACTACCGTTCCACATTGGGCTGCGCTGATGTCGGTTCTGCAGGTGACTGTGGGCCCCCCAGAAAACCGCACCCAGCTGAGCGGAGCCGATGCGCCATGTCACACCTCATGGAACAGCCCAGCCCCCACCTGAGTGCACTGTGTTGGCCGTGAGCTGCGCCCGGCCACATGTGGTGCTGGACACTGTGTCGGACCTCAGGCCATCGACCTACTGACCATCATGAGGCCACCTTTCACCAGACCAGGCCTGCCCACGGCAAGCCCCCTGCTCTCTGCAGCCTTTGCTCGTAGCCATGTTGTAGGGGAAGGCAGGTGCACCGTGGAGCGCCGTGGAGTGCCCTGGGACATCGGCCCTAACTCTACTTCTCCCTCAGCCCTGGGGCTCTGTGGGGTCTTCCACACCAGACGGTGACCTGAGGAGCCGAGTGTCGCGCTGCAGCAGAACTCACTGGGCTCTGATCCGTGGAGGTTCCAGGCAGATGGACACCCTGGTCACTTCAGTGCCCTGATGGAGGGATGGCCATCCCTGGAGACCAGAAGAAGAGGGGCCCGGCTGCCTCTGGGGGATGGAAATGAGGGTTTTATACCAAAGGATTTGGGGGTCACTGGGCTGAGTGATGGCCCTGGAGGCACTCATCCCCGGGCCATGTGGGCACAAACCCACCTGGACCAGGGATCTTGCAGATGTGACTGTGAAGGATCTTGAGATGGAGGGTCATTCTGGGTTATCTGAACAGACCCGAAGTGTCCTCAGGAGGGCCCAGAGGGAGGGAGACCCCGAGAACTGTGGACAGAAGCTGCTGTCATACTGCTGGCTGGGCGGGCAGAGGAAGGGGCCAGGAGCCAGGGAATGCAGCCCAGAGACCCAGAAAAGGGCCCAGGTGATGTCCTGTGAGCCCCGGGAAGCACAGCCCTGGGACCCCTGGGGTCTGGTAAAAGTGGTTCTGGACTCTGGCCTCCAGGACCACAGGAAAGTGGACCGTGCTCTTCTAAGACAGTGAGTTTGGGGTGTCTGGTTGGCGGCGGCAGGAAACCCATGTGCTTAAAATGAAGAGGGGTGCAAATGGCCAGGCTTGGAGTGGGGGCAGCGGGGGCCTGGGTGGCACTGCCTGGCTCCTCTGCTGCCCTGATGGCAGGGTGGCGGGACGGCGTTGGCAGGAGACGTCTCTGCTCTGTGACAATCTGATCCTCCTGAGCTGCTCCGGGATGATGTGACAGCCCTTCAGGGAGCTGGCGCAGCGTGGACCGCGAAGGCAGGCCGCCCGTCTGGCTTTTGTTCCTCTGAGCCATGACTAATTTCCTCTCTTCTCAGCTACCCTGGATCTGCCGCCCGCCTGCCCAGCGCCCCACCCTGCCTGGTGCACTTCTGTGGAATGAAAGTCTTCCTGGACCGTCCCCACCCGGGGTCCCACACTTCCTCTCCCCGAGCCCCCCTGGCTCCCTCCCCAGCACGCTCCAGATGTCCACCCAGGGAAGCTGCTGCCTCTCGGGAGCCCTATTATCGGAACCCAGAGAAGCATCTGGGGTGCGGTTGCAGGAGGCCTTATCTAAGCTCACGCACCGTGGCATTGGGCTGCGCTTCCAGGAGGCTGGTTTCCGTAGCCATCCATCACCGGGAGGGCACTGCACACCGGCCTGGCCTCTTAGCAACCACACCACGGCCACCGACTCTTCCCCGGCGCTGCATCAGACCTCACGTGGGGGTGTGCAGGCGTGGGGGGTCTCGTGCCCCTGAGCTCTAGTCCAGAAGTCTGGGGCACTCGGTTTCCTGGCTCTATGGCCGGGGTGGGTCCACTCAGCTCTCCAGGGAGCACCAGCGTGCCCAGGCCAGAGGGCACCAGAGGAGGGCTGGGGACTCCACACCTCAGCATCGTCGGATGGCACTGGGTGTTGGGTTCCACGGGGCCTTGCCCTGACTGGTCAGGCCAAGATGGACTAATTAACCAATCCTTTGCTCAGCGGATGCCAGCCGCTCTGCAGTGTGCTATCGGATCTAGAGTGTCCCCAGAGGTTCAGGGTTGAGGCTTGGTTCCCAGGGAAAAAGGTGTGGTGTGGGGCTTTGGGGAAGGGTGGGACCATGAGGGCTCTGACCGCCTGTGGGTTCGTCCCTGGGGAACTGAGTGACCTACTGGAGGAGGTAGAATCAGTGGGAGGCGGGCATGGTGGGGGCGTGCCCTGGAAGGGTGATTCTTGTCCTCTGCTGCCCTGGCTTCCTGGCCACTGTGAGCTGAGAAGCCTTCTTCCACCGCACCCTTCTGCCGTGACGTTCTGCCCCATCTCAGGCCCAGAGCAATGGAGCCAGATGGCCACCGACGGACCCTGAGCCCAATGGCGCTCTCCCCCTTTAAGTGGTTCAGGTCGGGTATTTAGTCTCAGTGATGTACAGCTGCCCCCTACCAGAGGGCAGAGACCACACGAATGGACCAAAGGTCTCCCTCACTGCTGGGCGAGCTGTCCCTACAGATGCCCCCAAGGACACGAATTGAACGGACCTCTTTATTGGAGGCCACGAATGTGGAGGTGAGGGAGACACATGGTCCCTAAGCAACCTCCATCGATGTGGGCCATGGAAGCTTCCAGAATGCATTCAGGGAAATCAGCTAGTGCAAGTAAGAAAGAGGCAGAGGAAGCCGAGCCATGGCCACTGGTGTATTTGCCGTTGTTCCGGCACGTGTCTCACCGTTTCAACATCAGATGCCACTGTGAAAGCCTTAGAGTCACATCTACAGTCCAGCCCGGAGAGCAGAGGATGAAGAAAAGGACCGTCCTGGTGTTGCCCAGACAGGACTGCGGCTTCCTACAAGACTTCCAGGGAGAGACTCACCCTGGGTCCCAGAGGCCCCGTGACCCCCTGGTCCAACAGGAAGCGCCTTCCGAGCCGGCTGCGTCCCACACATGAGTTTGTTTGCCCCATGGCTGGCAGCGAGGAGCCACTGAGGATTAATGAGGGTCAGGCCGGCTGTAGGACGTGGGCCTGGTTGGAGGGGCGGGTCTTTGGAGGTTGCCCTCAGGGACTCCATGTTCCCCTGCCCACTCTGGACTAAGTCTTCTCTCCAGAACCCACTCTGCTTCCTGGCTGCCAGGAGGTGACCGAGTTTCTTCTACAGCCTTCCGCCAGGATGCTCTGCCTCACATCAGGCCCAGAGCAATGAGCCAGCAGGATATGGACTAAAACTTCTAAATCTGTGGACCAAATTTTTTTCCTCAACTTAGGTTGTTTTTCTCAGGTGTTTTCTCATAGCAATGTAGCACTGACTGACACATCAGGGGAGTAGCTAAGAGGGGGAAGGATAGGTAGGTGCCTGGCTGTGAGCCAGAGGACAGTGATCTGCAGGGAAGGTTGATGGCAGATTCCCGCATGTTCCCAAGGAAGGTCTGCCCCTCATGACTCCCGGAAGACAGCCTGAGAGCCCTGGGGAGTCCTTCCTGATGAGTGCTGCTGTGTACGTGAGGTCTGGGGGCACAGCGAGGCAGCCTGCTGTCAGGGTCCCCAGAGAAGCAGAGCAGGGCAGACACACCCAGGAGGACAGGCGTGCACAGGAGGGTGGGCGACAATGGCCACCTCCCTCCGTCTTCCAGAGCCTTCCACTCCCGTCTCAGATACCCTCTCCCTGGCCTCCTATTGGGGAAAAACGAATCCGACTAAGTCATTCCCATCTGAGTTTTGGTGAAGGTCTTTGTTGCTGCTGTCAGTGAGATTAAATGTTAAAGGAAGGCAGAGACGAGAAAGAGAGAGGGGAGAGGACTCGGGGACCTACGGGGAACCTAACGTGTAAGTGCCTTAGCTGGTACTTCAGTCCCCAGAGGGCCGAGGAGAAGGCCTGGGGTAGCCAGCAGGACCTCCTGGCACCGCCATGGCCCTGGGGCAGGACCTCCTGGCACCGCCGTGGCCCTGTGGTGGTCCCCTCCTCTCCTCTGCTCTGGGAGCAGAACTAATAACCCCAAACTCTCATCTTAGGCAAAGCCAAGAGCTGTCCCGCCGGAGACGTCCTCTCTGTGACGGGAAGAGGTGCCTGTCCCAGGAGATGGTCCCGGCTCCCGGGGTTCCCCACAGGCTCTCAGCCCACCACCCCCTTCCTCTGGCCGTGGCCGCCACGTGGTGATGAAAGACTGGCGTTCTGACAGCCGCGACAGATGGTCCGAGGACATGGCTCCAGTAGGTTCTGCGGTTTCTTTGGGAGGATCAGATTTTTATTTTCTGCAGAACTGGAAGGCTGTCACTCAAAATTGTCCCTAACATTTACTCACCATTTTCCAGCAGGGAACCAGCCTCGCTCCGCCTGCCCGTCAGAGAGGAGGGTAGAGTCTGGCCACGCGCCTGCCGCAGGCTCTGCGGCCCGGCTCCTCCCTGGGCTCTGCACGGGGCTCAGCGTCCCCTGCAGACTGGTTTTCTGAGGAACACAAAAGGAATTTGGCAAGAGGAGAGTCTCGCTGCTCCTGGCCGAGCAGCCACGGACCGCGCGAGATCCCGTCCACGGGGGAGGCCTGTGCTCACATCCTCCGCCATGTGGGGACACCTGGCCAAACTCCTGGAGCTTCTACCGTCCAAGAGCCAACCTCGGAGCAATGCAGAACAGTGGTTTTGTCACAAGCAGAAAAAATCTAGCCACCTTGCATCTCCCAGAAGTTCAGGGAGCTCCCCACCCCCACCCCCTTGGTTGAGTCAGCGGGAAAACCACAGCCCGTTCAGCCCTCGGCGCTGGAGTGTGAGTGTGTGCAGTGTGTGAGCGTGCACAAGCGCGTGAACGTGTGAGTGCGTTCCCTTCCCAGAAGAGGAAAGCCACCACAAAATGCAATTGAACTTGTGATTCTATTTGCTGGGGAGCAGCTTAAGCACTGATTGTATTTGATGTGGAGTTGAAATGCATCAAGAGATAAATGGCTTAATTTGAATCAATATTAATTTAGCACAATTTACTTTTAACTTTACTTCCCAGCAAACGAAATTACTCTGTTCAGGAGTTATTTGGAAACTTTTCCCTGCTCAGAAAACTGAGCTAAACAGGCACAGCGGGGCCAACTGAGGCCCTGCAGTGCCGTGACACCAACGAGAGAGGGGTCCCCAGAACTCGGGAAAGCAAGCTCTGGGCAGGGGCGGGGCCCAGCCGGGCGGCAGGGGCAGCTCACCACACAGCCTGGGGCTGGAAACGGGGACAGAGGAGGGCGTGGGTGCTGGCCTTGCCCTTCCCAGGTGCTTGCCTGCCCTGGAGACAGCTTGGCTTCCGTCCTGGGGCTGCCTTGACCGGATGCCACAGGCCACGGGACACAGAGCATCCTCCGCGGTCCTGCAGGTGGACGCCTGAGACTGAGGGTGGTGGGTCCCTCCTCCTGTGGCCTCTCCTGGGCGTGTAGACGGCCTCTCCCCTTGTGGCCTCTGTGTGTGTCTGTGTCCTGGATGAGGGCCTTCCTGAGGCCTCACTCTGCCCCCATGGCCTCTCGGAGGACCCCAAACAGCCATAATCTGAGGGGCTTGGGGGAGGACCAGCACAGGAACTCGGGGAGACGCAGCACTGCCCTGCCACCTTCTTCCCCGGAGACAGGACTGATTTGGGGCATCGGACCTGTGTGCTGCCAGCTCAGCCGCCGGGGACAGAAGGGCTGGGCCAGCATCCGTGGTGACCGTGTGCAGAGGTGTCAGAGCAGCAGTGAGGGGGGTCTCTCCACACACCTTGCATTCAGCCCGCACGAGACCTCTGCTCGATGCACGCAGGGACGCACACCTGCTGGAGCCGAGTCCAATGACCTTTCCAGAAGCAACCTGCCTCGGGGCCTTGCCCCATGACATAGGAAGAACGTTGTCACCCCCAGGTTCTTCCCATGGCTGAGTCCTCTGCCACAGGGAAGGGCAGACGTCCAAACCAGGAATCTTCTCTCTCTGGGTCTCTCCTAGACCTGCTGGGAGGGGGGCCATTTGGGCTTTTTGTTGGTTATTTGTTTTCACCAAAGATGAATAGAACCCAAGGCATTAGTCAGAGCACACGTCCACACACACCCGGGGATTGGCCAGGCGATGGCCGAGGCCCCGAAGTCCCTCGTCTACAAGCCGGAGCCCAGGGGTCAGTGGCATAACTCAGCTGATGTCCTGGGTCAGAAGAAGATGGACGCCCCAGCTCCAGAAAGTCAGTTCAACTCTGTTAAGGTCTGGATGTGAGGTGTCCCGAAGCTCATGGGTGAGACAATGCCAGAAGGTCCCAAGGGGAAGGGACTGGGTTGGGGATTAATCTCCTGATGGGAATTCTCTGGGTGGTCCTGTGGGCAGGTAGGTCGGGGCTGGAGGGGGTGGGCATGGGGAGTGTGTCTTGGGGGTGTGTCTTTTCTTCCTGGTGCCAGGCTCTGAGCTGCTGCCCTCGGCCACCGCCTTCCTCCTTGATGCTCTCTCTCTCCTCGGGCCCCGAGGCATGGAGCTGGTCTTCCGTGGACTGAGACCTCTGAAACCATCAACCCCAAATGAGCTCTTTCTCCTGAAAATCGTTCCCGTCGGGTCTTTTGGTCACAGCAGTGAGAAAGCTGCCTGAGTCAGCCTTCCCCGCCCCTCGTTCTCCCCAGCCCCACAGGACCCACGGCTCCCCCCTGTGCTGTCTGGTGACTCAAAGGCTGATCTCCTGACGCACTCTCCCAGACTCACCTGGTGGCCACGTCCAGTCGACAGACACAGAGTGAAGCATGTCCCCGGGCTCCACCGTCAGTGCCACACCACAGGAGGGGGGAGCCCTGGAAGGACAGGGGTCGTGTCCATGCACAAGGATCAGCTAGCTCGACGGCCAAGCAACGGGTGGACCGTCACTGGTGGTGAGATAGATTTCTGCTCCAGTTCCCAGGACGGTGGGGAGAAGATGGATCTTGTAAAGGTCAGGGCGGGCACCAGAACTACAGCCCTCGAGGGGCCTCGCGGTGAGACCCACTAGGTCCCGCAGGACCTGGGCTCCATTGTTCCCCACGGTGGTAGCCGCAGAGCTGCCTGGCTCAGAGTGGGGCACAGAGCACCAGGGAGTGGCAGGCACCCCAGAGTGCCTGTTGGCTGAGCCAGGGAGACAGACAGCGGTCCAGACAGGCTCTGGAGGCCTCCCTCCCCTGCAGGGAATCTATTCTGACTTTCATTACATAGGTGAGTGGGGAAAGCTCAATTTAAATACAGATGCTCAGTTTATGGCCAACTTTATTGGGATATATCTGTTCAGTAAATTAATGTGCATCACACAGCATTTTAGTATCTGTAGATGATTTCTGAGAATACTTAGAATTCTGTGGGCCGTCTCTATTTGCTTATAGAGAGAGATTCTTTTTGATAGGGGAAGATAGTTCTAATCAAATCTTGCCAATGCACAGATAAAAATGGGCTTTTAATTTGACCCATCAGCCCTGATGAGAGGGTGGCAATTGGATCGGCCTAGACATTCGGAAAGAGCTGGGGTCAGCGGGTGTCTTCTCCAGGTTGATTTGCCCGGTTCTAATTGGCACCAGGAGAATTACGACCTCCAGTGAGCCGCATCTGAGGATATAAACCATTTTCCCCTAATATTTTATGCCGAAATTTGATGGTGCGAAATTTAAGCTTCTCGAAGCCTGACAACTTGTTTGCAATAAATTCCGAAGGAGAACGTAATGACCCAGGGATGTCAACTCGAGGCAGCCCACGTCATTCTTCACTCTCTCTGAACCCTGGCCGTGGGGAGTGTGCACCTGGCAAGGGGGTCCTGCAGGCGTCTCCTGGATGGGGAAGGAAACCCCGATCTCTTGCTTCTAGTTCTGCGCTTACTTCCTTCCGTCTAACCAAGGAGTGGCCCCCGGGGACCGGACACATTGGTGCCTGCTGCCTGTTGTGGGCACGTTCTGCGACGGAGAGAGGTGGGGAGACTACAGAGTCCACCCTCTGGGAGAGCCAGCTGGTGCCGGGTCTCTGTGGCCAAAGCTGTCTCTACTGGCAGGCGACTTGCAGATGATAGGCTTTCTGAGTCACGCCAAGGCAATCCGTATTTTCACACTTTTTCCAATGTAATTTCAAAATTAAATCAGGCCGGATGGACGCGGGAATGTGGTGGACGTCGCTCAACGTGGACGCCAGCCAGCCTTCCCCTTGGTCTCTGTGGAAGGGAGAGAAAACTAATTAACTTTCTGGGCTCCAAGATTGGGTCTGTGCGTGCGGATCCGCCCACCAGCCCCCCCGGCCTGAGCCTGCCAGAGCGTCAGGGGCGTCACCGACGCCTGCAGCTCTCAGAGTGAACCCTTTCTCTCCCGGCCTCTCACTGGCAAGTGACAGGAGGGCGGGCCTGCAGGGTAGGTGAGGTTGGTGAGGGGGTGGGCACTTTCACAGATTCAGCTGAAACTCTGCCACCTTCCCAGCCCCAGCCGAGGGGACACGGCCGAGGTGCCGTCTGGCTGCCCCACTAAGCAGCGCTTTGCTTCTCAGGTGCCTGGTTCTGTTCGCCACGGTCGTGCGTGGAAGAGCTCACTTCACAGTGGGATATTGTGCTTTCCCGGAGCCCGGACATCAGCTCCCGTGGGCTCCTCGCCCACCTCTGGAACGCTTCTTTGCACACAGTAGGGCCTTTGCACGTTCATCATCGTCACTGGGACCCACGGTTCCACACAGGATGGGCAAAAGGTAGGTGTGATTCTGCTGTCCAGCCAAGTGACGGTGAGAAGAGGGTCCTTCCATCCCGGGCGAGTCTCCAGGGCCTGGGGGAGGAGGACGGAGTTGACAGTGCTGCCGGAGGGCGGACGGCGGAGCCATGGGCCACATGTGACCAGCGGGCTCTAGGAGGAAGCCGGGGCTCCTGTCTCTATACAGCTTAGGGACAGGCCCTGGGCAAAGTCACCTGCAGGTGGACGTAGGAAGTGGCTGCTGCTATCCTTCTGGGAAAAGAGGTGCTCGAGGGAGGAAAGGGGGAGAGAAGGTTCTCTGTCCTGGACTTGATGACCAGAAGCCAGAGGGACAGCCGAGGCCGCGCCAGCATCTGCACAGGGGCTCACGGACCAGGAGCAGGACCGACTCCTGTGGCTCGACTCGTCCCCGTCACTGAATCTGAAGGCGCTGGCCTTCAGGTTTAACTCTTATGATGCACGGCGGGCGAAGGCCGCAGCAACCTGGAGGGCAGGTCCCCGGTCGTCCCTGAACAGGGCCTGCTGGGAGCTTGGAGAGGACACTGACCCCATGGCTGTGTCCCTGGCTCTCTGCCAGGAGCAGGCAGGCCCAAGGCTGAGCTGGGGGCGAGGCTGGACCATCCCTCCCCACTCTGAGCTGTAAGCTGCGAGGTGCCGACGGGGACAGCTGCTGGGAGTTTTGCAGAGACGGCGAAGCTGGCAGCCGAGGGCCTGGTCGTCGCTTTGCTGATTGTGCTGAGCTACAGGCCATTGGGAGAGCGCTCGGGAGAGAAGGGCGGGTCTGCCTGTCCTGCTGAGGTCAGCTTCAGGCCTGGGCACACGTGCAGGCTCACGCCCACCGCAGCGCGCACACCTCCAAACCAGGCCGTCCAAGCTGGTGGCCTCCTGGGCCAATACCCATCCTCCTGTTAAGGGAGGTGAGGCACCACAGTGGCCTGTCCAGCCCAGTCTTGACCAGTGACAACTGCATTTGCATTTCTCACCAGATGCAGGTGTGAGACCAGGGCCCCCTTCCATAGGTTTTCAGGGTTTGCTCGGCCTCCGGCCCAAAGGGGGCGATTCAGGCCATTGATAAGGGCGACCAGGACTGAGCTTGGAACTGTGCCACTGCCAACCCCACCCAGGACGGCCAAGGGACCAACACTCGAATAGGATGGAATGAACTCTGCTTCCAGTGGTCAGGCCGGGCCGCAGCCTGTCTGACCTCCAGCCCCTCCTAGCCTGTACCCGGGCCCTGCCTCGTACGTGGACCCTTCCCTTTTGAACCAGTATCCCAGCTGCTCTGCCGCGTGCTGCCGCCACCACACTTCTGGCAGTGACAGGCTCTCGAATGCCATCCCATTATGTATTAAACACGGCACTTTTTAAAAAATGAGCGAGGACTTTGAACATTGATTTCTACCTTCAGGCTAAAGTTGTTTCACTCGGGAGATGGCAGCGGAATGAAGAGACAGTTGATCTGTTTTGCATTTGCCTTAAAAAATAAAACTCCCACCCAACGCTTGGCGGCCCGTTCATTAGCTGTGCCCTCCCTTTCTCAGGCTGCCGCTCAAGTGGAGAGAGGCTCTGCTCCATAGCACGGCCCGTCCAGGGAGGCCGCAGGGAGGAGGCCGCGGGGAGGAGGCCGCGGGGAGGAGGCCGCCAGGAGTCCTAGCTGTGAAGTGGGCAGAGCTGGTGGGGCCCCCACCTGCCGCTTCCCAGGGTGCCCTTGACCTAGGCACTTCCTGCCTTCCCAGCCTTCAGTCTATCTGCGAGATGGGCACCTGCTCATCCAAGCCTGGGAGGTGGCAGTGCGGTGCCAGGGGGCCCCACGGCACCCTGTGCTCTGGTTGAACTGGCTACTCTGGACCTGAGTCTTCAGGCATCCGGCGGACCTCAGCAGCCACTTTAGGGGAGGATTTGCTGTCCACCAGAGGTGTGGGTGGACCAGGCAGGGAGCCGGTGCTCCACGAGATGGCGGCCGGCGGGGGGGACTGGTAAAACAAGTTGGTGTGAAGCTCCCCGAGTGTCCCCTGGCCGCTGGCCCCGCTGAGCAGATATCAAGGGACAGTGATCACGTGGAGTCTGCTGTATGAAGACCATAAATCTGAGTAATGTCCCACTCGCTGCCTCCTAAAGCCCAGGCCATCGCTGTGTCCACGTTGATTGTGCAGGGCCCCTGCCCCGAAGCCTGCCAGCCAGCCGTCCCCTCTGCCTCAGCTGGGAACCTGCTCCCTGGCCACAGCCAGCCTCCAGAAGGGCAGCGAGGGGGCTCCTTCTGATGATGTTAAAGTGAGCTGGGCTCTGGAGGGAGTGAGCTGGAGGGGAGGGAGGGGCGGGGGGGAGGGGGCCGCGGGGGGAGGGGGGACTGGGCCCTTGAAGCCCAGGGCTGCCCCTTATTTCCCCTCCGGCCACACCGCCATCAAACCCAAAGGCACAGGCTTCATTTGCGTTTTCAATCCAAACAGTGACCGTGTCACTTGGGCTATTTATTTGCTTATTCGCTAGATTTACATTTACATAAAGAAGGTTTCTATCAAAAAAAGAAAAAAGTGAAGCTGTTACCTATTTTAAATTAAAATATATATATACATATATATATATGCTGGCCGTGGTGGCACCTGCAATCCCAGCGGCTCGGGAGGCAGGGGCAGGCCATCGCAGGTTCGAAGCCAGCCTCAGCAACTTGGTGAGGCGGCAAGCGACCTCGGGAGACCCTGTCTCCAAATAAAAATAAGAAGGGCTGAGATGCGGCGGCTCGGTGGTTAGGTGCCCCGGGCTCAGTCCCTGGTGCCAACAAACAGGTCCACACACGGTGGCATGTCCAGCTGTCCTATCTCAGGAAGGCCAGTCGCACCCTAGTCTCTCCAGCGACATCACAGACAGTGGCCACTCGGGGAGGGAGAGACCACTGCCTTCACCCTGGACTCCCCTAGAAGCCTGCGCCTTTTGGGTTTGATGGCACCTCCCCCCTCCTGCACCCGGACCACAGCAAGGGGCCTGCTGGGTGCCCCTGGCCCAGAGGCCCCTGATGGAGGCTGCGCTGGGCCACAGGACACTGCAGGGTCCACTGCAGGACACAGCAGCCTGGGCCTGGCCGGCATCAGAAACACCAGACACAGAGGAGAGAGGAGTCCAAGGGGCCCAGCCTGGCCTTGGGACTGTGGGAGGGCAGTGTCAGTGGGGCCAGCTGCCTGTGGGGGACGTGGGTGAGGCCGTGTCCTGCCCGGATGGCCTCCCCAGCCTCCCTCCTGCCTTCTTTCCACCCTTCCTCCCTTTTTATGTGAAGTTGACATTTTTATCTCCACTTCACCGCTGAGGGACGTGACCTCCCAAAGCCACACACTGGCACACAGAGGACCCCTCCTCCACTGGCCACACTGGCCCCGGCAGCCGCGTCTTGAGCACCCCGTGTCAGGCCCTCGGCACCCTCTGACTTTCTGGTGGCCCCTCTGAGCATTACCCCCGTTAAAAGGAGGACTGTGCTGGGCACCCCTGCCTCGGCGTCCCGCGGCTCTGCGGCCCTCCAGGTGCCCCCTCCCACGCCCTCCATGTGAGGCCGAGGCCGGCGTTTTAGCCCCAGCTGAGCTGGTGCCAAGGTCAGGAAGCAGAGTGGCCTCGGAGGCTCTGGGATGGGGCGGGTCCTATCTGCAGGGCCTGCGAAGACAGGAGGGCCAAGAGAGGACAGGGCCGCCTCCGGGGGTCCCACTGCCATGGGTGCCCCCCAGCCTCCTCCTGCCCCAGAGTTGGCCAGTCAGCATCAACACGGGTTGACTCAGGAGTCAAGTCACGCCGACCCCACTTCTGCCCGGACACTGTACCCCACTCCCCCCTTCCCCCTGCCTCTAGAGCCCACTCACCCGGAGGCTGACCTCCAGCCCAGTCTTCAAGGTGACCGTGGAAACAAGGCTGGAGGGAGTCGGGGGGAGCATGGAAAGAATGTTCCCTGTTTACAGATTTCCGTGAGGTCTTCCCCGCCTGTGGGCGACTCAGCGAGGACCAGGCCATCGAGGTCGGTGGTCAGCTGACCACGCAGACACTTGGCAGCCATGTTGGTTATTGGGAGTCACAAAGGAGAACACAGGTAATGGGACGACCATCAGGAGGACGTGAGGAAGAGCCTGGCAGGCAGCAGTGGGCACATGTGCCAAGGTCCTGGGGCAGAGCACTCGGGGATGGTGGGGGTCCCGGGGAGGCTGGAGGAGTTGGGGCCTGGACAGCCAGGGAGGGCAGGTGGATAGGGAGGCAGGGCCACAGGGTTCCTGGCCAGGAGCGTGGACCTTCCTCAGCGGGGTAAGGAGGTGGGAAAAGCTGGTGGGAGGGGATGGGGGCGCTGGGACACAGCCACTGCACACCACGAAGGACTCTCGGGAAGGTGCTGGAACCGCTCAGCCTCCTGGTAAACTGGCGATGATCCTTCCTTTTCGAAGCAATCGCTCATAAAATTAAGGCCTCAGAGAAAGAGAGGGCGGGACAGAGACAGAATACAAATTGGGGTTTAGAGGAGGAACTTTGCAATTCTGGTCTGGGAGAGGCCCAGGGAGGCCGGGGTTTGGCTAGGAAGTAGCCGTAGATCCCATTAGCGGAGTATTTATGATTCTGTCCGTCCCTTTCCCATTCCCTACTAAATTCTTCACATTTAACTCCACCTCATGCTCCGAGAAGGACTTTTATTACCGTCGTGTGCTAATGCATGACAATCCAGCTCTCTAATCCTAGCTGATCAGCAGTGCAGGTGACAAGCCAGCCGGGGACCTGGCGTCTCAGCCAGTGTTTGACATGGCTAGAATTGCTTAGCTATGGCCAGGCGGTGGCCAGCCTGAAGTACCCCAAATCAGACAAGACGAGCCCCCGAGGGCGGGGCGGAGGATGGCATCTGCAGGGAAACAGACAGATGGACGCCACCCAGGCCCCAGGACACCATCCAGGGCCAGCTGGGACTCAGCCCATGAGCTGAGATGCCCACACTCGACCCTCGGAGCTGGCTGTCCATCCCCTTGTCTCTAAACAGACAGGTGCTTCCTGAGCTCCGCAAGAGGCCAGAGCCCCTCCCTGGTCTCCTGCTTTTGGAAAGGACTTGGGGGCCCCAGGAGGGGTGGGGTCCCCGTGAAGAGTCACTGTCCAGCTGAGCCTGGACTCCCCCGCCAGCCCTCGCTGCTCTCAGGTCACCCTTCAACCCCAGGGCGCTGGGCAGAGGTGGTCTGTGCAGCCCCGGCACCAAAGTGACGTGAATGAAGGGTCGCCAGACGCCGGGGGGAACAGTCGGGAGGGGTACCTGAGGAGATCCCTGCCTGATGGCCGGCTGGCCACTGCTGCCGGGGCGGGGCCCAGGGTCGGCTGCCACCAGATCCCACAGGGACTGCCTGGGCCCAGAGCAGGCTGCCCGGGACTCGGGAGTCCCCATTTCGCGAATGTCCCGGCCAGACAGTGGCTCAGCCTGGACTCAGTGTGGGCTGCAAAGTCACCTGGCCATCAGCTCCAACAGAACCTTTCCTGGGGAGGCCATCAATGCCCCAGAAGCACTGGGCCCTCCGGAGGCTCACACAGGCTCCTCCCCCTCCACGCTCCTCCCCCTCTAGGGCTCCTCCCCCTCCGCGGCTCCTCCCCCTCCACCCTCCTCCCCCTCTAGGGCTCCTCCCCCTCCACGGCTCCTCCCCCTCTAGGTCTCCTCCCCCTCCACGGCTCCTCCCCCTCCACGGCTCCTCCCCCTCCGCGGCTCCTCCCCCTCCACCCTCCTCCCCCTCCACCCTCCTCCCCCTCTAGGGCTCCTCCCCCTCCACGGCTCCTCCCCCTCCGCGGCTCCTCCCCCTCCACCCTCCTCCCCCTCTAGGGCTCCTCCCCCTCCACGCTCCTCCCCCTCTAGGTCTCCTCCCCCTCCACGGCTCCTCCCCCTCCACGGCTCCTCCCCCCACTCAGCAGACCTGCCCCTCCACGCTCCTCCCCCCCCAGGCCCCCCACCACTCAGCAGACCTGCCCCTTCTCCTCCACCGAATCCCAGGATGAGGACCACTACTCACCTGGCAACTGTAGTGTGTGTCCTGCAGAGTCGTGGGGTGGGGCTGGGGACCAGGATGAAGGAGGCATGGGCCCCCCTGGGGAGCTCAGGGTGGGTGGGGACAGAACTCTGTGCAGGCTCACAACCTGCCACCTCTCTAAGCAGGGAGCCCCCGGGGGAGTGGGGCAGAACACAGAAGCCCTGAGAGCTCCCCTGGGAGGACTGACCACTTATGGCCACGGCCACCTGCTGCATGTCCATGGGCCAGCTCCATGCCATGCAGCCTCCAGGTCATCTCATTGACCTGAGGTCCACAGGGTGCGGATCATTTGTCCCATTTGATAGAAGAGGAAACAGGATCCAGGTGGTCGAATGACCTGCCCGTAGTCTCCTGAGGCAGAGCCAGAGGTGACCTCCTCTCCACCCTCCTCCTAAGGAGCTCAGAGGTCAGCAGCTCAGTGAGGCTGAGCAGAGCCGGCTCCGAGGGTGGAGCTCAGCTCCTGCAGTCCCGAAGCCCTGCACACCCTGCCCCGGCGCCCCGCAGGCCTGAGCCCCTCCCAGAGAGACCCAGGCCCACAGCACAGATCTGCCTCTGCCCTGGGCTCCCTTCCCGTCCCTGGCCGCCCACTCGCCTCCACACGCCTCTGGCACTGGAACGAAGGCTCGGGTGAGCTTTAATTTGTGACTGGACCCGTTTCAACAACATATTTCCAAATCAGATGTTTAATTGACTCGGTTTCATCCTACATTCTGCGTCTGCATCCCAGAGCCCAACGGCCTTCAGCTTGGGCAGCCGACACGTCCAAATGAACCATTTGGACTCAGGCTGCCTCGGACCAGTGCCGCCAAGGGACGGGAAATGGGAGCCCAACATACGGCCCGGGGAGGGGGGAGATGGACGGCCTCTCCGCCAGCCTGTGGCCCCGGCTGCAGAGGGGCAGGACCTCACTGCTCACCGTGGGTGGCCTTTGGGGCAGAAGAGCCGCGCCCAAGGATTTGGGTCCTAGTTCAGCCCTAAACAGTGAAGCTCACTCCTCACAGTCTTCTAATCAGCTTGTCCTTTGCTAACAAGCAGCGTCCATGTCAGAAGGACAAGAGCCCAGGCCTGGTGTGGGTGGAAGGGAAACAGGATCCACAGAACCCTGGGGGGCAGCTGCAGACTGCTGTGGGCATCGTGCCACAAGGACAAAGCCTTCTCCCTCTCCCTGGGTCTCTGAGACACTGAGGGAGGACAGGAGCTCAGATTGAGACCATGTTGCTCAGGGCATGGGCCTCCATCAGGGCCTCCAATATCAGGGCCTCCATCATCAGGGCCTCCATCATCAGGGCCTCCATCATCAGGGCCTTCATCAGGGTCTCCATCATCAGGACCTCCATCAGGGCCTCCATCATCAGGGCCTTCATCAGGGTCTCCATCATCAGGACCTCCATCAGGGCCTCCATCATCAGGGCCTTCATCAGGGCCTTCATCATCAGGACCTCCATCAGGGCCTCCATCATCAGGGCCTCCATCAGGGCCTCCATCATCAGGGCCTCCATCAGGGCCTTCATCAGGGCCTCCATCAGGGCCTCCATCATCAGGGCCTCCATCATCAGGGCCTTCATCAGGGCCTCCATCATCAGGACCTCCATCAGGGCCTCCATCATCAGGGCCTCCATCAGGGCCTCCATCATCAGGACCTCCATCAGGACCCCCATCATCAAGGCCTCCATCATCAGGGCCTCCATCAGGGCCTCCATCAGGGCCTCCAACATCAGGGCCTCCCACTTGCTGTCAGCTGTGTTCAGAATGCAGAGGGGCCTCTGCAGCCAGAGTGCTCACCCCACAAATGAGGGGGAAGCTGTCCGAAGAGGAACCCCCGGGAGACATTCCCCCAGGGAATGCCAGTGAGATGCTCCGGGGTCTGCCACTAGAGCTCTGCGGTGACACAGACCAGCAGTGGGCCGTGCACTCAGCTGTCTACCCCACCTGAACCTACATCTACTCACCCGTCCTCCCCCTGTGGTGCAGAGACAGGGGAGGGAGAAGGGGCTCACACAACCGTGGGGCTGGCAGGCGGGAGACCCAGGCAGAGTGAGGCTGGAGCCTGAAGGCCATCCAGAGGCAGATTCGCTCCCTTCCAGGAATCTCACTGTTGGAGCTCAAGGTCTTCGACTGATTGGATGGGGCCCACCCCCTCTATGGAGGCCCGCTCTTTCCTCAGCGTCTGCTGATTCCAATCACATCTAAAGCAGACCTTCCCAGCAACGCCCAGGCCAGGGTTCGGCCTCATGTCTGGGCACCGTGGCCCAGCTGAAGTGACATAAGATTGACCATCACAGTCTCTGGGGAGGCTGCAGTAGGCTGTTGTCCCCAGGCAGAGGAGACTCCAACGTGGCCAAGGTTCCCGTCGGCCTCTGTGTCCCCTGGCTCAGCATGAAGACAGCCGGGGATCTGGCTGGCACTTCTACGACCAGCAGTAGGGCAGACGACCCTGCTCTTGGGTGGTAGCAGACGTGTCCAGGGTCCTCAAGGCACCCAGGAAGGCGGGTCCCTTTCACCTGCCTTGTCCTCGGAGCCTGTATCAGTCCACGGCGCCGGGGAGGGTGCAGCTGCTCCGACCCAACCCACGGCCCCTGCTCAGACCTGCTGGCGCTTCACAGGTGGCCGTCCTGGAGCACCAAGCAGCTTGGGCTCGGTGGCATACCCGTGGCTCCTGGTGGTGACCGAGGGTTCACCTGCACGTTCCCAGGGGACGCCCCTCTGGCCTCGGTGTCCTCAGAGCTGAGCTGGTCAATGTGCCGCTACCTGGGAACCTGAGGGAGTCTCCGTGGCCCGTGGGCTGCACCACAGAATCTCGAGGCTCAGAGGGACGCTCCGTTACCAGTTGAGGTTCCACGGGCTGGCGCCGGACAGCTCTCCGGGGGCCGCCAGGCTGAGCGGGAGACTCTTCACGCAGCTCACCCCTCGCCCGTCCCCTGCCAGTCCTGTTGTTGGAGGGATCGCCACAGCCCCCCGGGGGAGGCCGGTTTGCAGGTTGCTGGGCCTGACGGGACGCAGTCACGTGCTGCAGCACAGCCGTCCGCACGTCCCTGGCGAGCGGTCCCCGCACGAAGCAGCTCCCCCAGAACCACCCAGGGGAGCAGAGGGGACATGCAGAGGCCGTTCCCTCCAAGGCCGGGGTGACGGCGGCTCCTGGGGCTGTGGCTTTCCTGGCAGGCGCCGGGCGCTGCTGGTCCTCCCCGTCCTGCGGTCCCCACGGCAGCTTGGTGGCTCCCTACACACTGACCCCCAGGGCTCCCTTCAGGGGCTCTGAACCTGTGGCCCACTGTCCGGCCTCCTAGGCCTGCCTCTGAAATCTCGGGGATGCAGGGTGACCGCGGTCAGCACACCCCAGAAACCAGCAGGGCCACCTGCACCTGGGCTGCTTGAACCCCAGCGGTGGCCAGGGACAGCCTGGTGGCTGCGGGCAGGGAGAGGAGGCCCACGGTCATCCCAGGACTCAGGCCCCAGGGCTCTCTCCTGAAATCACTCTGCCCCGGAAGTTCTTGGGGACAAATGTGTGCTCCTGGCCCTCTGAGTCTGCGATGGCACCGGGCAGCCCTGGAGACGCCGGGAGGTGCCCAAGGCGGCGTTCTCCCTGGAGATGAGTCGGCTGCTGCTTCTCCCCTGGAGCTCGGGGCCTCTCTGCCCTGAGCGCCCCCAGCCCCACGGGCCAGCTCCTTGGCTCACGCCTTTCCTGGCCAAGCACGGAGCCCTCCCCTCTCCCCCCTCCCCCCCCATCCTCACTATTAAAATGACTGAAGCAGCCAGGAATGCCCAGGCCATGGCCAGGGGCCTGCCGTCTTGACACCTCCTCTGCCACATAAAGGAGTCCATCCCCCGCAAGTTCTGCCTTCCACCAAGTCTCAGGGCGCGGGGCAACGGGGCCAAGCTTTGCCCTGGTGTGACCAAGGTGCCCGTAACTTTGACTCCTAACAGAAGCTTGGTTTTCATCTGGAATTCCATCTGCTTGGCCTTCACTGTCCACATCTCTCTAGTGTTCTGGTCTCCAGAGTCCCCACCTGGAATGCTTTACCTGGGCATTCCAGGCTTGGCTCTGCTCTGCTCCTCCTGACGCTCCCACCCTCTTCCCGTTACCGGCTGCAAAGCCTCCTCCTCGTCTTTAGGTAGTTACGGTAACAGCCCCACTTCTCCCTACAGTTTTCTATATGAGTCAGCTCTGCATGGCTAGGACAAAACTCCAGAGACAGCCGATGTTATAAAGAGAAAAGGTTTGTTTAACTCACGGTTCTGGAGGTTTAAGTACAAGATCAGGCAGGCCCATTGGTTTGGCCTGAGGGACGTGGTACATCATGGTGTCTATCTTGAACTGGAGATAGGACAGGCAGGGTCCCCCAGTCCCTTTCAACCCATGCTTTCCATGACATAAGGACTTCTCATCAGGCCCCGCCTACCTCCTTAAGGTCCCACCACCTCCTGATGGGCCAACACTGCCGCCCAGCCCACAGGGACAGCAGAACCTTGGGGACACTCAATTAAGTGACATCCAAATCTCGATCAGCAGCTCAGTCCATTCTCTGCAGAACCCTGCCCACGGGGCCCTACACCTAAGGTCCTCACACAGGACATGAGCAGGCTGTGTCCAGCCTACACATGGCCAGGTGGTGTCCCTCGATCCAGGCCCCTGTGGATTCTGATGGCACATCCCGGTGTCCTGCAGCACACATACTTAGGGTCACTTCCGATCAGACAAAACCGAGCAGATGGGGCTGTCCCCCCAGGGCCAGAGCAACCCGCTCTGATCTCTAGGAACCACTCACAATGGTGATTGCAGACGATTGAAGTTCAACATTGTGAAGTGCTTAATCACAGATTAGACAAGGGACGAGCGGTTCCGGGTGAAAGCGCCTCTCCCCGCTCTCCCCAGGCCAGTGCCCATCCCCAGCCTCCCGAGAGGGCCCAGCTGCACCCGACGGAGCCACGAGATGGGTGGACGTGGGCAATGGCGCTCACTGAACTGTCTCCTCTGCTCTCTCCTTCACCCACCACCAGGCCAGGCTGCTTCTCAGAGGACACCAGGGGACAGGGACCCCAGGAGCTCCACCGTACCAATGCCCAGCCTGCCGGGCCCCTGGCTTTGCCTCCTGGGAAGGGGCTGTGGGGTGCAGTTGCTGTCCCTGCCACCACGGGGTCTGGGCACCAGTCCCTGCACAGCCCCCTGGGACGGGGCTCCAGGCCTACCCCTTAGGCAAGACGGGGCCAGTGAGGTCACCGTAGTCACCCCAGGCACAGGCCTGTGACACACCTCCTCCAAGGCCTGAGGGCAATGGCCCTGTGCAGTGAGTTCTGAACGCTGTGTGTATGTGTGTGTGTGTCTGTGTGTGTCTGCATTTGTGTGTGTCTGTGTGTGTGTCTGTGTCTGTATGTGTATGTGTGTGTGACTGTGTGACTGTGTGTGCGTCTCTGTGTGTGTGCCTGTGTGTCTGTGTGTGTGTCTCTGTGTGTGTATGTGTCTGTCTGTGTGTGCATGAGTCTGTGTGTGTGTCTCTGTGTGTGTGTGTGTCTGTGTGTGTGTCTGTGTGTATATGTGTGTCTGTGTGTGTGTCTGTATGTGTGTGTGTCTGTGTGTGTGTCTGTGTGTATGTGTGTGTCTGTATGTGTGTGTGTGTGTCTGTGTGTATGTGTGTGTCTGTATGTGTGTGTGTGTCTGTGTGTATGTGTGTGTGTCTGTGTGTATGTGTCTGTGTGTGTGACTGTGTGACTGTGTGTGTGACTGTGTGTGGTGTGACTGTGTGTGTCTCTGTGTGTGTCTCTGTGTGTGTGTCTGTGTGTGTCTCTGTGTGTGTGTCTCTGTGTGTGTCTGTGTGTGTGTCTGTGTGTGTGTCTCTGTGTGTGTGTCTGTGTGTGTGTGTCTGTGTGTGTGTCTCTGTGTGTGTGTGTCTGTGTGTGTGTGTGTCTGTGTGTGTGTCTGTGTGTGTGTGTCTGTGTGTATGTGTCTGTGTGTGTGACTGTGTGACTGTGTGTGTGACTGTGTGTGGTGTGACTGTGTGTGTCTCTGTGTGTGTGTCTGTGTGTCTGTGTGTGTGTCTCTGTGTGTGTGTCTGTGTGTGTGTGTCTCTGTGTGTGTCTGTGTGTGTGTGTCTGTGTGTGTATGAGTCTGTATGTGTGTGTCTGTGTGTGTGTCTGTGTGTCTCTGTGTGTGTGTCTCTGTGTGTGTGTCTGTGTGTGTGTGTCTCTGTGTGTGTGTCTGTGTGTGTGTGTCTGTGTGTGTATGAGTCTGTATGTGTGTGTCTGTGTGTGTGTCTGTGTGTCTCTGTGTGTGTCTCTGTGTGTGTGTCTGTGTGTGTGTGTCTCTGTGTGTGTGTGTCTGTGTGTGTGTCTGTGTGTGTGTCTCTGTGTGTGTGTGTCTGTGTGTGTGTGTGTCTGTGTGTGTGTCTGTGTGTGTGTGTCTGTGTGTATGTGTCTGTGTGTGTGACTGTGTGACTGTGTGTGTGACTGTGTGTGGTGTGACTGTGTGTGTCTCTGTGTGTGTGTCTGTGTGTCTGTGTGTGTGTGTCTCTGTGTGTGTGTCTGTGTGTGTGTGTCTCTGTGTGTGTGTCTGTGTGTGTGTGTCTGTGTGTGTATGAGTCTGTATGTGTGTGTCTGTGTGTGTGTCTGTGTGTCTGTGTGTGTGTGTCTCTGTGTGTGTGTCTGTGTGTGTGTGTCTCTGTGTGTGTGTCTGTGTGTGTGTCTGTGTGTGTATGAGTCTGTATGTGTGTGTCTGTGTGTGTGTCTGTGTGTCTCTGTGTGTGTGTCTGTGTGTGTGTGTCTCTGTGTGTGTCTGTGTGTGTGTGTCTCTGTGTGTGTCTGTGTGTGTGTGTCTGTGTGTATGTGTCTGTGTCTCTGTGTGTGTGTGTGTGCACTTGTGCAGCCTGGTGTGCACACACCCCTTACACACTCCTGTGACATGGAAACTCCCGGGGTGGGGCTGGAAGCCGATCAGCCTCCCGAGTTCTCCTGCCCCTCGGAGATGGGCTGCGAGTTAGCTCCCCGCCAGCAGGGGTCTCGCGGTGGCTCTGTGCCTGGCCTCCTGGGCACACCTTCTTCCTGGCTGTGACAGAGGACCTCGGATCCAGACTGGAGCCTCTGCTCAGAGGGTGGCCTGGGAGTGCCTCCTTGGGGCAGGTCCGACAAGCTCTCCCGCCTGGAACCCGGGAAGGCCAGAGGATGGGGAGGGAGGAAGAGGTAAGTGCCGGCCTCATGTCGCCACGCTGGGGTGGGAAGCCCTGCACAGAGGAGAGGACCCTGGTTCTCCTCTTGTGAGACAAGAAGAAAGTGTGGATTTCAATGAGAATTAATCTGCTCCAATGAGGGGACAGGGCGGCCAGGCCAAGACCAGGGTTTTATCATGGGCATTGGCTCCACGTCAAAGCAATTGAGTCCCCGGGGAAAGCTCTGTGATTTCCGTCCAGATCGGCTGCCTCCTTCTGTGGGTGGGGGACAATCGCGGCCTTCACCGTGGAGAGCTCCAGTATCCGCCGGCCTCTAAAGGATGGGGACACTAGGGAGAGCCGCCCACGGTGCTTTGTCCTCCATGAACTTTCCTGATTCCCAGGATGTAAATGGATCAACTTCTGAAAGCTTTTTAAAAGATCCAAAGAAGAAGGGCTTGTTTTCCGGCCAACGCCAGCAGGAAATGGTCTGGGCCTGGGAGCTGTTTCCGAGGGAGTTATCCATCCCGAAGACCCTGACGACAGGTCGGCCTTTCCACGGCCCTCTGCTAGGGCTGGGAACACGGCCGTGCTGCCGCGTGGAGGGGGCCGTTCTGTTCACAAAGCGCCCAGAGCCCTCCAGCACGAAGCTGGTGGGAACGGGATTGGGTTTGACCAGAAGCCAGGCCCAGGGACACTGCGGGGAGAGGACTGTGTCCAGGGCCCGCAGCAGGATGCCGGTGTCCAGATCCACCAGAGGACTGTCACCTGTTGCCCTCGGAGCTGTGATTAAAGGGGACGGTATAAGCAGCACGCGGGGCTCCATCTGCTCCGTGGCTTGGCCCGCGCCTCCCTGAGACGTCCCTAATTAAAGACGTAAATCCATCAGGCGCCTGCACTGACCCACCCTCGGCAGGACCCTGTGGGTTTTCCTGTCCAAGTGCCATGTTTTAGATGGGATGGAAGTGACGAGTCAGGACGACCCCTGTGCCACCGTGACAAAGGAGAGATAAAGTGGGAACCGTGTGGGTTTCGGGAGGTGTCACACGGCCACAGAGGAGGGGTCTCTCTGTCTCCACAGGCTCCTCTTCTGCCACCTCAACTTCCCAGCCACGTGAATTCCTGGGACAGAGACGTGGCAGAGCGACCCCCGGTGAAACCCTGGCAGGAGGTCTCCTCCCTCCCTCCCTCCCTCCCTCCCTCCATCCTCCCTTTCTCCCTTCCTCCTTCCTCCCTCCCCCTTCCCTTCCTCCCTTCCTCCCCCTCCCTCCTTCCCTCCCTCCTCCCTCCCTCCTTCCCTCCCTCCTCCCTCCCTCCTTCCCTCCCTCCTCCCTCCCTCCCTCTGTCCTCCCCTCCCTTCCTTCCTTCCTTCCTTGATGTCCAGGACTGGACCCAGGGGCACTTGGCCTCTGAGCCTCAACCCCAGTCCTTTTAATTCTCTATTTGGAGGCAGGTCTTGCTAAGTTGCTCACGTCCTCTTGGAGTGGCCTCAAGTTGCTGAGGCTGGCTTTGAACTCATGACCCTGCAGCCTCGGCTGCCGGGCTGCTGGGATCACAGGTGGGCGCCAGTGTACCCCGCTTTCTGCTTCTTTCTGATGGTGACTTCTTCCCGTCACCGAGCAGCTCAGAGGTGCCTGGAGGCTGCTGGTGACTCCCTGTCCCTGGAGGATGCGGGAGGTGCAGGAGGGCTTCCAAGTCACAGTTCCCAAAGGAGAAAGAGCGGGACTGTGCTGGGGGACAACGGCCAGGCCTGGCAGGCCTCAGGGCCGATGCCCTGCCTCGCAGAGCTCGTAGCCCAAGCGTGGAGACCCCTCTCCCCCCATGGCACGGTCCGCTCTGCAGCCATGACGTCATTGCATTCACTGATTCCGGTCACACGGGGAGTGTCCCTTTGGGGTAGCCCTACCCCAGGGGCCCAGTGACACGAGCAACACAGAGGGCACTTTTGCAAAGTGAGTGAAGGGGCTGGACAGGCGGAACGCGGGGGGCGGAGGATGGGAGGGGGGGTCTGGGGGACAGGCGGGCTGGTGTGGGGCAGCAGGAGCCTCGCGGGTCCCCCTGAGAGGGGCCAGGCCTCGTCTCCCCCTGCTGAGGGGCCTCCCCGGTGCCGTGCGGCTGCGTCACCCCACTGCCAGGACGGACACCCTCCGCTAGAGCAGGTCTTGAAGACACACTTGCTCCAGGCCTCAGCCCTCCTCGGCCGGGTGCACAGGGAGGTGGCCTGGGGTGTCCCTGCCTCCGAGAGAGGACCTCAGCATCTTTGAAAGAGGTAAGTCACATGGAGGGTCCAGGGGCTGGATTCGTCTCCAGGCACTCGGCAGGACACCTGCAGCTTGTCCCCTTCTCCTCCAGTGACGGCTCCGAGTACCACCCCATAACCCCCTGCAAGCTGTGTCCCCTCCCTCGCTGCCTCCCGTGGCCCCGCCAGATGGTGCTGAGGAACCTCTTTTGTAAGGATACCAAGTGGAACTGTCCCCTCTTGGCTTCCCTTTTCCCTGGGAAGGGACGTTCATTACTGTAACACCTCTGTCCCCCTTGGCCTCCTGGTTAAGAGCCATTGGTGGATGGGACAGGAGGTGGCGGGAGAGCCACAGCTTGGTTCTTTCCTCACCTGCTCCTCACACCTGGGATGCCCCAGGGATGGGTGGCCGGGTGTCTCTTGGGGGCTGAACATCAGGAAGCCGTGGTGCTCACCTAACCACGTTCCCCGGGATCTGCCTCATCAGCTCCGAGGGCCTTGTTCCTGGGCTTCTCTCCTCAGAGTCCTCCGTGACTGCACCAGTCAGGCGACCTGGGCCCAGCTGTGAGCGCCAGGAGCATCCCTGGCTGCGTTCCCCAGGGAGAGAGGTATGGGAGGACTCGGGGCAGGGGGCTTACACCTGCTCAGGGTCCCGGCTGCTGGTCTGATCTGCTGCATCTTAAAACCCTGGAGGGCCACGCGGCCCCTCAGTGCCGCTGCGTTTATGGAAAGCAGGTTCTGGCCCCGTGGAAGCCGGTGACTGGTGGGCAGCACGCGGAATAATGTCCGGCCTGTGCCCACAGCTGGGGCCTTCTGTACAGGGGAGTCTTCAACTTGGGGCAGAAGGAGAAGGAGCCACGTGGCCGGGGGAGAGGAGGGACAGAGCTCCAGAGGGGCTTCCTGAGGTCCTAGGGCCCAGGTGTCACAAATGGTCAAAGAAAAATGAGGGACAGTTTTCTCCTATGCTTTCTCCTGGACATAAATAATGCTCTATTGACATGTTCTCTTCTGTCCAAAGACAACTAAACTGGTTTGTCCACAGATCTCTGCTGGACCTTCTCATTTTGCTGTTGCCTGTGGGTGAAGAACAAAGGTTCACGTGGACACCCGTCCATAAATCATCCGCAGTCTTGCTGCTGGAGGGCTAATTACACCAACACCCCGTCCCTTACACCGCATCCATTACCAGTGGTCGTGCCAGGCGATGAGAGCCGATGAAAAGGAACACCAAGCGCTTTGTCGCATCCGCACGCAAGGCCATCCATCTTCCCAGGACGACGAGGAGGGAGGTGTCATCCTTCCAGAAGGGACTGGATAAAAGATGCGCTGCCGGAACAACGGATGATTACGCATTTGCATATGAGAACTCGCAATTTGTACCCATCAAACTCGCTTCTCCCCTGCTGGCTGGGTGCTGGGTCTTTAAGTGAGTTTGCGGTAACTCCAAGCCCAAGGGGCCTGGGAGGCCCTGGGAAGGCCTGGCCCTGTGGGTGTGGACCTGCATTTAAATTCAAAGAAAGCGGTCCTCCACAGAGCCAGGGGACACTCAGGGAGCACTGGCTGTGGCTGCAGTGACAGGGGCTCCCAGGTCCAAGTTGAAGACTTCTCCAAATGAGCACAGAGCCTGGGACAGACAACTGGCTGTGACCGGGCGTCCTCAAAGTCCCTCTGTCCCCAGCCCCCAGCACGTGAGGGCATGCACACTCATGGGCCTCACTCCTGACTCCCTGTGTCAGAAACTCTGAGGCTGGGTCCAGCAGGGCGTGTCCTCACTGCCCCACGGGTGATTCGGATTCCCACCCAAGTGCGACGACCTCTGTGCAGGACAGGGTCTCAGTCCTAGGTGGAGCCTCCCGCTGGGACAGGCCAGGAGCAGGCCCTTCACACACAGGAGGGCAGCTTGCCTCCTGCGGGTGTGCCCGGCTTAGCGGACGTGCCAAGAAGGCATGGAAACCACCGTCAGCTCCCCGGACACTAGCGTCTCGTGGGCGTGTGGAGGTGGTGAAGCAGCACTTGAGAGTTCAGTCACGTCTCAGCAGCCTGGGGAGGTCCATGCAGCACCCACTCAGATGGCAACAAGTACTTAACGAGCACCCGGGATGTGCCGGGTGCCCTGTGTGTGACGGGGAGACATCCATCGGGTGAGTGGCCAGAAGCCGCTTCCCTTGACAGTTTGCCATCCGACGTTCCCCGCGACTGCACAGGTTTGCTTTTCAGGCGTCTGGACAGAAAGGCGAGAGAGAGAGAGAGCAGAACAGAGCCTCGCCTGCAGTCGTCTGGACGGCGATTCTCCTTACCTCTGTTTCCTAATCGGTGACGTCACACTCGTGATCCCGTCTCCCTTCAATCTTCAATCAAGGATGGCAGCAACGGGGAATGGAAGGAGGCCCGGGGGAGCCGTCCTATAAAACACAATCGGTTCTTCAGAAGACAGTTCGTATTGCTTTGCCAGGCTTGCGTGGAAAATTGTAAAGGACGTACAAAGAGAAAACAAAGAAGCTCTCTGTCAGCTGTGAGTGGCAGAGCTGGAGGCTCTCCTGCAGGCCGGGAGTCTCAGCACCAGGGAGGGAAGCCATCCTGGAGCTCCGGGTGCACAGGGGAATGTGGCAGGGCCTGAGGCACCCTAGGAGGAGGGCTTCCCCAGGCCACAGGGGAGTGCTGGGCATCTCCTTCCCGAGGAAATGCTCCGCACGTGAAGCCCAGTCTTCATGCATCCACAATCAGTGACGTCCAGAACAGATCCTCACGAACCCAGATCAGCAGAAACAACACGCTCCAACTTAGTCTCCCAAGAAACGAACACCAGAAAGATCATGCTGAATGCACAAAGTAGTGGTGTGAGGGACGTTGAAAGAAGCAGAAAATGGAACTTCAAAACAAGGCAGCAGCAACTACAGACTTGAACGAAGAATGAAATAGAAACTCTAGAAAGGAAAAGTTTAGTCACTGAAGTAGAAAATTTAGTTGTGTGTTAAAAAATCAGATTGGACACAGCTACAAAAAGAGTTGTTGAACCGGAAGGCAGACCTTGAGGAAGAACCCATACTATCACAGGGAGAATGAAGGAGAAGAAAAATGAGAAAATATGAACAACCGAAGGGAAGGTTTCCACACCAATCTACTGAAGTCCCAGAGAGGAGAGGACAGGAGACATGAGGAGAGAGAGGATTTTAAGAGGCAATGGCCAAGAACTTTCCAGGTTGATAAAAGACATGAATTTACAGATAAAGGAAGCACACTGTATCCCGAATAGAACACATGGAAAGAAATTCACATGGCAGCAAAGTTTCAGAAGACAAAGAGAAGAAGATAATCTCAAAGGGTCTTATGGAGAAGAAAGAACCCTTGGAAAGAGGTGGAAATTCATCTGGGCAGAAAGATCTGTACAGGGACTGGGGCTGGGGCTCAGTGGCAGAGTGCCTGCCTGGCTGTGTGAGGCCCTGGGTTCAGTTCTCAGCACCGCATATGAATAAATAAGATAAAGGTCCGTTGACAACTAAACAGTATTTTTTAAAAAGAAAAAAATGTATCTTTATAAGCAAAGTAGAAGCTAGAACAAAGTGGAATATTATCTTTGAGATCCTGAGAGAACCCACAAGTGAGATAAGGACCATGGTTGCAGGAAAGTTAACCTTCAGAAACAAGAAACAGATAAAGGTACACTAGATAAATACAAAGAGAGCAATTTAATCCCTTCCACGGAGGCTGGAATAACCAAGCACTCATGGTTGGGGGAAGCAGACGGATGCCGTTACTGAGGTGTGAGGAGGGACGTGAGCAGCCGGATGTGAGCAACAAGATGGACAAGCGTGGACGCGTCTCACCTCTGGCACCCAGCAGTGAGCCAGCACACAGGGGAGCTCCCTTGTTTTGACAGGGAAGCGTTTGCATAGGACAGTAACAGCTCTGCTTCAAGGGAGGTTCCAAGCTGGCCACATTGAAGGATTTGTGACTTTCACTGGACGTCACGGAGGACTCATGGCAACCATCTTCCTGCCAGGTCTCCCTGGAGACTCCGGGGTCCACCAGTCTCTGGCCCTGCATCCCAGCGGTGGAAACCACAGTGCAGGGTGGTGGGCAGAGGCTGCTTCTCATTCTGCTCCAGGGGGTGCGGGGTGGAAATGGGGAATGTTAGCAGGATCCGTCCACTGGATGCAAAGGTCTCTGTCCCCCAGACACCTCCCTGAGCTGGCATCCAGAAGAAGCAAGCAGGGATGGAATTGGGGAGGCAGGGGGGACCCACCCCCACACCACGACCCCTGGGCCATGCCCTAGCCACTCGGCAGAGAGCCACGGAGCAAGCGTCGGCCTGGGGCTGGAGGCAGAACCCTCACCTCCTGATGTGCGGAGTCGGGTAAGAGTCTGTTTAATGCAGGGCTGGGATCTCACCCTGGCTCTGAGAGCCACAGAGTCCATTAGACTTTCAAGATGGCACCTTGTCTGGCCCCCAGCCATCTTCCATTCCCTCCCTGCCAAGGTATAAAGTCCTCCCCGACCGGCCCACAGTCCTCTGAAAAGCCTTTGCTGGGCCACCTCCTTCTTTGGCCCTGGGGACCCCCTCCCCGGGCCCTGAAGCTTCTGCTGCATAGCCCCGGCACATCCCCGCCCACATGGAGAACTGCTGGGCTCCCTGGCCCCCCCGCTGAGATCGCAGGTACCGCCTGGGACTCCCACCCAGGGGCTCTGCTCCCGGCCAGGTGACTGTCAGAACAGGCTGCTGTTGATCAATGAGGGAAAGTGACTTTCGTTCTGCAGTACACTTTGCAGGGGTGCAAACACATTTCAGATTACAGAATGTGTGTCATAACATAAAATAGCTTATCACGACCATTTACTGTCTCTGACACAGACAGGATGACAGGAGCGACGGCACGGAGGTCACAGAGGGTGCTTTCTACCATCAAAAGCCATATCGACTGAAGTCCATTATGACAACCTCCGAGTAAGAGAGTGGATGGGCGCTGGTGCATTAGTGATTGTCCCAAATACAAGAAAATTGATCTGTGACAAATTAATCCTGGCAGCTTTCATTTTCGATTTCCTTTCGAATTACACAGAACCATTAAAATGTAGCCAAATAGAAAAGGAAAAGGCAGGTACGTGTGCCATGTATTGATTTCTTACAAAAATAGTTGAAGAGTAGATTTAATTTAACTAAATGGTAGTAGCAATACTGATAGAGCCATCAGGCTACCCAAGGTGACACCGCCTCCCAGGGCCCAAGGCTGACCCTGTCCAGGCAGCTGAGGTCCTTCTTCTGCCAGAGGAGGGAGAAGGCCACTGGAGACACACGTGGGCCCTGTGAGGCTGTCCCTGCTGTTCTTGGGACTTGCAGGCCCGTTTCACCATTCCAGTGAACAGGTGGGTCGATGGCCCTGCCCTGCCTGGGTCCCCTAGAGGCACCATAGGCCTCTCGGGCTGTTTTCCTGCTCTGGAAACCTTTCTGCAAGTCAGCAGATGGAAGCTGCTACCCACCCAGGGTCTTCCAAAAAGGTGGGGCCTTGGGAGAGGGGCGAGAGGTGGGCATGGGGGAACGCTCGTGCGTTGTAAAAGGGTCCCCCGGTTTCATGAGTGGGCACCTCAATTCCCAATGCAGCAGTGCTGTGAGGTGGGCCCCGGGCAGGAGGGCAGGGTCTCGAGGGCAGCCCTGGGGAATGGATCATGCCCTATTGCAGGAGTGGGCCCCTGATAAGGGGTGAGCTGGGCCCCTTCCCTCTGTCTCGCCGACATGCGCTTTCTGCCGTGGGATGCCACGCGAGGAGGCCTTGGCCAGATGTCAGGCTTCCCACTCCCCAGAACCGTGGGCAAACTGCTTTCTGCTCCTCGTGAGTTACTCACTTGGTGCTGCCCTCCCGGCCGCAGGAACGGGGCTGAGGCAGGGAAAGTCGTCGGCCTAGGGCCCAGAGACACTGGCTCCTCCAAGATGTCTGGGCCCAGCTTGTACCAGGCTGCACAAGAATCCAGTGGCTATGGAAGAGTGGACCCAAGGCTGGCCAACCCTGACAGAGAATTCAATGCAGAGCCAAGACCAGCTCCCTGGTCTCCTAATGGGCCGGGGGTCAGGAATCAGACTCTGTTTTCATCTGTGAACTAAGCGTTTGAATAGAACGGCAGCTCCCTGCAGGCCCGCGGCTGCCTCGGCTGCTCCACCAGGACGCGCACCTCAAATCTGCCCCAGGGATTCTGAGGCCCGGGGGACGGGCGCCTCAATTGGTCCTGGGGCAGCTGTCACGATTTTCCACAAACTGGGTGACTTAATGTGACAGAAACTGTTTCATCCGTGGTCCTGGAGGCCACAAACCCAGAAGTAAGGTGTCACAGGGCCACTGAGTGTCTCCGGAAGGGCCGGCTCCTCCTCCTGCTCCTGCGGGCTCCAGGTGCGCCTCACCTGTGGGCATCACTGCTCTCTCTCCCCCCTCTGCACATGGGCGTCTCTTTTCTCTGTGTCACTATCGTGTGTGTCTGAGGACACTTGTCCTTGGATGTAAGGCCCACCTAGATAGTCCAGGTGACTTCATCCCAGAATCCTTTTCTTAGTCATATCCCTCTTATCACGTAAGGCCGTATTTGCAGTTTCTGGGACGTGGACAGTCCTTCTGAGCCACCACCCGTCCTACCTCGGTGTCTGTTTCTCACTGATACTCTAGGTTCTTCGTCCATGTTCTAAGGTGGCCACCTGCAGAGGACTTCTCCGCTCTCGGGAAGCAGCCTGAGTGTCCGTGATCCCCAGGCAACAACAGGCCGTGCAGAGAAATAGGGCAGTCCCAGCAACTCTCTGACCTTTTCCTCCCCAGCCCCCTGCAGGACAGTGATGGCCCTCACCCCAGAGCAGGGGGAGAGTCCTGCCGGGGAAAGCCAACATGAAAGGACCACAAGGCCGGCCCTGGTCCTGCTCCCGGCTGGGTTCCACGGCGAGGACGGGCCTGACAAGGAGCCGCCCTGAAGAGCTTCATCTAGTCTACACACTGGCTCGCTCACCACAGGGACTGGCCCTGGGACTGTCCAGGTGAGCCCTGCGGGGACTTTACCCAGCACAGCCTTCTGCAGAGCGCTCACCTGCTCCTCCCCATCTTCACCCTCACCACTGCCAGACGCTCACCTCGTTACCCCTCCTGCTCCAGCAGCAAAGCTCTGGTCCATGCTCTATCTTCAGTGTCTCCCATGGTGCCTCTCACAGAGGGGCAGCTTAATAATAAATGAAGAGATGGATGGATCAGTGGATGGGTGGGTGGGTGGGTATGTGGATGGGTAGGTGGGTGGGTGTATGGATGGATGGGTGGATGGGTGGATAAATGGCTGGGTGAATGGGTGGGGTGAGTGGGTGGGTGAATGGATGGGGTGAATGGGTGGGTGAATGGATGGATGGGTGGATGCATGGGTAAGTGGACGGATGGATCAGTGGATGGGTGGGTGGGTGGGTATGTGGATGGGTAGATGGATGAGTGGGTGGGTGTATGGATAAGTGGATGGATGGATCAATGGATGAAGGGATGGTGGGTGGGTGGGTGGGTAGGTGGATGGGTGGATGAATGGGTAGATGGATGAATGGATGCATGGATGGATGGATGGGTGAAGGGATGGATGGATAGATGGGTGAGTGGATGGATGGATGGATGGATGGATGGGTGGGTAGGTGGATGGATGGATGGGTGAATGGGGGGTAGGTGGGTGAGTGTGTGAGTACATGGGTGGGTGGATGGGTGTATGGATGAATGGGTCAATGGGTGGGTGGGTGGATGGATGGGTGAGTAGATGAATGGATAGGTGGATGGATGGGTGGGTGTATGGGTAAGTGGATGGATAGATCAATGGGTTGATGGATAGATGGGTGGGTGGGTGGGTAGGCGGATGGATGGATGGATGGATGGATACATGGATGGATGGATGGATGGGTGGATGGGTGGATGGATGGATGGATGGATGGATAGGTGGATGGATGATAGATGCATGGATGGATGGATGGGTGGATTGATGGATGGGTAGATGGATGGATGGATGGGTGGGTGGGTGGATGGATGGATGAATGTGTGTGTGGGTGAGTAGGTAGATGGATGGATGGGTGAATGGGGGTAGGTGGGTGGGTGTGTGAGCACATGGGTGGGTGGATGGGTGTATGGATGAATGGGTGGATGGATGGGTGGATGGATGGGTGATGGATGGATGGAGAGGTGTATTGACAAATAAATGATGGGTGGATGCCTAGAGCAGAGAGAAGATCTAATGGGTATCCTGACTGGTTCCTTGTGCTTGATGTTTGGATCATGATTGCTGCTGTTTTGATCTGGGGATGGTGGGATCTGGCTGGGAGAAGAGGAAGGAGGGAATTCTGTGAGTATTGACCACATCGGGGGACAGGGGACCGGGATGGCTGCCTGCACCCCCTCATGTGTTGGTCTGTTTGAGTGCCATGGATGTCTACCACGTAGCGAGCAGGTTAACAGCAAGTTTGTCATCTCATGGTTCTGGAGTCCGAGTTCCAACACAGACCTCCCAGGGCCAAAGTCAAGGTGTGGCACAGCTGCATCCCTTCTCAAGGCTCAAGGAAGCGTCTATTTTGTGCTTGTGCCGCAGAATTCGGTTCCTCTGGTTGTAGGACAGAGTCCCAGCACCCTCTGGGTTTCAGCTGGGGCTGATTCCAGCTTCTAGAGGCCACCCTCCTCCGTGGCTCCTCGCCCGACTCCAGGTGAAGCCCCGGTCACCCTGGGATTCCATTCCCCCTGTCTTCTCCTGTTGCCCCTCTCGATGACTCTCCTGCCTGCCTTCTGTGTTTTAGGGCTGTGGGCTCCCTGGAGCAGATGGACCAGGATGACGTCCAGATTCTGAGGTCAACGTCCTGAGTTCCTTCTGCAAGACCCTTTGCCACATAAGGTGGCCCAGCTGCAGGTTCTAGGGGCTGGGGTGTGGGCAGCTTTAGAGGCTCCTGATTGCTGAGCACAGGGGAGGAAGCCTTGGGTCCTCCAGGAGGTCTGCAGCCCGTGGTCTGTCAGGAGGCCCCCCACGAGGGCCTTCTGTAGCAACCCAATAGGAATCAGAGTGAGCAACGGGACACACTGAGGGCTGAGGGGGACAGAAGAGGGGTCAGTGAAGGGGCCACCACCCCGTGGAACAGGAGCCAAGGCCACCCAGCAACCTGGCAGCAGAAAGCACAGGACCCAGGGCCAGTGGGGCAGCCTCAGCCTCCCTGACCTCGGACACGTGGTCTCACACCGGCTCGGAGCACCCTGATTTCCTTAAAAAAAAAATAGTGGGCCTGAGCCTGTCTTCCCTGGAGAGCAGACAACATACGTCAGAGCGAGCAAAGCCATGCCAGGCCACAGGGGTGAAGTTCTGGTCATCAGAGCTCCCACGCCCGGGCTGGCGCTGGGCCGAACAACAGGGGACCGCAGCTAGAACCGTAGGTGCTCCGCTATGCCTCTGTGCCAGTCCTGCCAGAGGGCTCGCAGGGGCTGAGCAGAGCCCCTCTGGTTTGGAGCTGCCCAGCTCATCAATCATTTGCTCAAATTCTAAAAGCCTTCACTGTGCCTCAGTTTACCTTTGGAACACGAGAAGGCAGCAGACCTTATGGAAGTCCTTCAGAGAGCGGCGTCAGCCCCAGCCTTCTCTGCCCAGAGCGCGCATGCTCCCTAGGACAGAGTCTGGTGCCGGGGTTCGATCCCACCCTCTCACCTCACAGTGAGAGGTGCTGGCACCCCTGTGGCGCGGTGGCTGGCGGAGCCCAGCCTGGTGCTGCCTCTCGTGCACGCTGACACGTGGGCTGTGCCGAGGTCGGACCCACGGTTCAGGGTCCTGACCCCATCTGTGCGGTGGTCTCGCACTCAGAGTGGCACTTAGAGGAGAAGTGGCGTCTGGGAGCCTTCGCAGACCTCTTCTGGGGACTGGGGACTGATTTCAAAGTTACTTGGGATTTTTGAAGAGCAGCCCTTTTGCAATTCCTTGGGCTCAAGACAAGAGAAACATTTGGACTGGATGCTGCACCCATGTTTTGTGGGTCTCCCTGGTCCCAGAATCCAAGCACGACCTATCTGGGACCCATTGAGGTGCAAGGGGTCCAAAGTGGGTCTCCTGGCCTTTCCACTGTGTGAGAGTCTGTGCTCTGAGGTGCGTCCGTCCACCGGCCCATCTACCCAAGAAAAGACCCACGAGGAGGAGGAGACGCCAGGGACCAGGCTGCAGTCTGCTGCAGGTGAACACTGCCCCTGGTGCCCACCCAGCTCAAGGCTGCCCAGGCTGCTTGTCACACCTACAAGAGGACATCACACTCTGGCAGCGAGCGGCTGGCGCCTTGGACACGGGAGGGCCGAGGGCACAGCGGGGCTGATCAGTGGCTGGTTTCCTGGAAGAGAGTGAGCACCAGCCTCCTGGGAGATGAAGAGATCCTGAGGTCCCGATGAGACGCGGCCTCTGGTCCCCAAGCCCACCAGGGGCAGCCAATTAAAGCAAAACCGCTTGGCAAGGCAATTAGCGGGGGGAAGCCCTGTAGTCCACAGCCCTGCCCCTGGGAGCAGCTGCCACCAAGCCCAAGTGATGAGCTGTCCTTCCCAGAAACCCAGAGCAGAAGTGAGCCGTCCTGGCTGCACCCTCACATTAATCAGCACCCATCAGCACGCGGGGGCTGCCAAGGCTGCGTTAATTCCCCATCACGGGCTAAATAAACGAATAATTACAGGAATAAACCTGCCGCTGACGCCAGCACATCAGGCCCGAGGAGGACGGGCTTCCCCGTGGCTCCTCAGTCCAGCTGTGCAGTCTCCATGCCGACCACCACGCCCTGGTGGAGGGCCACGGGAGGAGGACATGGGTCACACAGAGCACCCTCGGCCCCTCCCAGGACTCTTTGCATGTGCCCTCCGAATGGGGACCCAGGAGGAGCCACGTCCCTCGCTGGAGGGCGGCTGGGGGTGTCATCGGCCCCTTCTGTGGTTGGGACACAGAGAGGGAGGGCAGCAGCCACAGCTTCTCTGCGCTCCAGGCAGTTCTTCGGCTGGTGCCCTGCAGCGGCAGCCGCGGCCTCCAGCCTCTCCCGGAGGCTCATGTCACCTGGGGGGAAACTGAGGTCCAAAGATGCAGGGATGGACCCCCCTCATGACCACCAACCCTCCTGAGCCCAGCACTGACCCTGCCCACCAGACCAGAGCCCTTCACGGCCCCCAAAAGATGGAGAGAAAGGAGGACCTGCTCCGGTTCATCAAGCTGTGCTCCCCAGCGCTTGCCCTGCGGGAGGGACAGAGATCAACAGGAGCCTCCTGGGACCCCAGGCCACCTGAAGTGTCGCGAGACTCTGTCCCAGGTGCTCTCCGTGGCCCGTGCCTCCGCTGCCCCCGCGTCCTCCGCAGCTTCCGTGGCCATCTGGCTCTCTCTCCTCCGTCCGCCTCTCCTGTCTGCTCTCTCCCCCCGCCCCCCCTCTGTCTCTCCCCCTCCCCCCCTCGCTCACATGCTTCTGAAGGTGACTGGGGACACTGGGTGCCCGCCATGGTGGGCCAACATCGATGACCTACATGGAATCCTGAGCCCTGAGAGAAGACCTTGGAAAGAGGAAGACAGAGCGACTGTCCAGAGAGGGCCGCGGAGGCCTGGGGCCTCCCTGCACATTGGATGCCCACTGCACCAGCCCTCGCGGCTACATGCCTTTCAGGAGCCTCCTCCCACCCGGGCTGCTGCTTCCTGTAACGGGGCTGAAGCTCAGCTCTTAACAGAGGCCCGCGGAGGGGCTGTGGGAGCTCCCGGGCGTGGCCATGCCTGAAGGCTGCTCTCTACTTGACCAAAAGGGGCCACGTGGGGCCGGCAGGTCCCACAGCTGAGGCCTCCTTGGAAGACTGTCCGGGGGGCTCTCTTTCTCCGTTCGAGGCCCCCAGCCACAGTCACAGGAGGCTGCAGCCTCTTCTCCCTTGTCTGGACCCAGGCTCCGTGGTGACCCGCTGCTGGGCCTCGGGGTGCAGACCCTCTGATGGGCCTCAGCAGCAGCCTCCTCCCAGCCCCTCCCCTGAGCTCTGGGAAGCAGGATTTGCCTGGGACCCCCTGGTGCACCCCCTCCCCACCCACGGACCAGTCTGTGACCACTGAGGAGGCGAGGTCCCGGCCACTCCTGAGCCACCTGAGAAACAGTCTGATGCAGGGTCCCCCTGGGCGCTGGCAGCTTGGTGGAGGAGGCCACTGCACGCCTGGCCCGAGGGCCCTGGGCAGCCACGGGCGGCTTTGCGGTTGAAAATGGTGAGAACGGCCTTCCCACGTGGGCTCCGTCCGTCGTCCCTTCTGCCCACGTCTCCGCTGCTCACCTCTGCGGATCTGCTGAGTCAGCTCGGGTATGTCTTCTTTGTCCTCTGTCGTCTGGTAGCTCCTGAGTAGATGCCAAGACCAGTCCACCTGCCAGTGACCACCGTGGGCAGCCGGGGCGCCTGTGGCTCCCTGCATCTGGCTCTGCCTCTGCAGACACAACCCAGTACGGATCAGAACGCTCCAGAGCAATCGCATTGTGCATGGCCTTTGATGTCCTTGTCACTATTCCCTGAAAACATCACCTCTCCAGCAAGTACCCGCACACTCTTAGGAGGCACCAGGTGGCAGGGGTCCTCGGGGGAGGGCTGCAGGTACAGAGGTGCGTGGACCGTGTGCACGCGGTGAGCCGGTCCACATGAGACTTGAGCAACGCGGGTGGATGCCCCCAGGGTGGTCGCTGGTGGACACCAGAGGACCGCTGTGTGGGAATCCCACTTCTCTCGGGCCGTGGAGACAGTCAGCCACACCCCTTCCAGAAAAGGATCATTTTGAGTCAGAGGAACTGAAATTGCTTCCTGGTGGAAAAGGGTTAAGGGAGTGACCCTTCCCAGGGCTGCAGGATGACAGGAGGGAGACCCGGTGCTACCTCCCTGTGGCTTGAGTCAGCTAGTCGGCCGCGATCGGATTTCATAACTAAAGGCAAAACCTGCAAGACAGGAGCCTCGGAGAGCCGAACCGAGGGCTGGCTATGAGAAGAGAATCACCCTGGGTGACCTCGTTTCCAACACTGTGGGGCCCAAAGGGTCAAGTCTGAGTCACGGAGACAAGTGGCTGCAGGTGACAACGGGTTCAGTGTCTCATCCCCCAGCACCCTGCGTGAGACTGACCGGAACCAGAGCCAGAACCAGAGCCGGATTTCAAGTTCAGCCTCTGAAAATAGTAGGTCACAGATCACAGGACAGGTGACAAATCCAAAAGGAATTCGGGGGCCGGGGCTAGCTCGGTGGCACAGCACCTGTCTAGGAGTGTGGGCTGCGGTTCCCTCCAGCCCTGCCCAAGAAAGGAGGCAGGAAAGAAGCACCCACCTGTCAGCAGCGGAGGCCATCTGCGGAGGCTGAGCGGCACCGTGTGTGCCTTGGCCAGCTCTGTGCGGCGGGACGTCCTGGGTGCTGCCTTCCCAGAGCACCCGCCCGCCCTCGGGAGAGGGCTGCAAGCATCTCCCGGTCGGGATGGAGGGGCTCTTCACTCCCACATCCTCGTGGTCGAGCAGGCGCCCTCCTGGTTGGAGGCCGCAGGTCCTCAGCCCTGACCCAGGACCCCAGTTCAAACGTGTGCACGGAGGAGGGGCCTGGGCTCTGCCTAAAGCAGCCTCCCCCAGCCCCAGGCCTTCCCCCGGGGAAATGGCAGGAGAAGGGCCTGGGATTAAAAGCCAAGTTTCCATATGATGCCATCAGAGCTGGAGGACCCTCCAAGCCCTTCCTAGCCTCCTAGTGACCAGGCCAAGGAGCCAGCACCCTCCCTCCAGTGGGCCCGTGACAGCCCTGCATGGGCCGTGCCCAGCCTGCTGCTGTGACAGGGACACTGTCAACGTCCAGCCAGGAATCTGGACCCAGAGACACTCCTCGGCTGCCCAGCCCCCAGGACACTCTCCCAGCAATTCCCAGTGACCACCCTGTGTCCCGAGTGTCCACGTGCTCCCTCTTGGAAGAGGCTGACCCCGACCCGTTCAAAATGACCTCTTCCCCCTGGCACACACTACCTGGTGCCCACGGCGCCCACCACTGTGCCACTCAACTCCCAACCCGGTGTGGCTCCTTCCCTTCCTGTGTGGTTAGCCCCCGGCCCTCGCCTCCAGGCACCTCTGTCCACAGCTGCAACCAACCCCTGAGAAGAGGGCTTTTAACTTAGGGTCCAAGATGGGGCGTCACTCGGGGGCAGGGGGACCCAGGTGGAGACCAAGGCCTCACTGCCTCATGTCCTGGGTGTACAGCAATCTGGAGGCCACACAGCAGGTCAGGGAGCGTGGAGAGGGCCCTGGAGCCACTCCTGTGTTGGGGTCCAGCCGTTATCCAGATTGATTTCCCAGGAGACCTGGAGAAGGCAGACACAGGTTCCAGTAGTGGACACATCTGCATGGCCGAGTGGGTGTGGGGGTCAGCAGGGCTGGTCATGCAGGCTGCTCCAGCTTCCCCAGGAAGTGGATGTTGGGTCCACCCCACGGAGGGCTGGGAGGAGGAGAACTGGAGACTGTCCAGGGTGACTGAGCTCATGCTGGGAGGAGAGGGTTCCATTTACATTCAAAACAGGTGCCAAGGTAACATAAAATTTTAAAAGTTCACTTATTTTATGTGTTTTCTTGGCAGGCCCATGGTGCCCAGAGATGTGGTCCAACCTCATCAGGGATATCTCCAGAAAAGTGTTGGTGGATGAGACTGACATTTAGACCAGCTGACTGAGTCTAGCAGATGGGTGGGCCTCGCCCTATCAGTTGAGGACCTTCGGAGAACTAAAGACTGGCTCCCCCAAGCAAGAGGGGATGCTGCAGGGACGGCTTCCATCTTGACCTGCAGCCTGGGTTCCTTGTTGGCTCTCCAGGCCCCCAGCCTCTGGCATTGGGTAGCCAGTCTCCACAACTACGTGAGCCACTTCCTCCAGGTAAACCTCTCAGTGTACAGTCATCCCCTGGGTCCTGTTCTCTGCAGAACCTGAACGCAGAGCTCAAGATGCAAGGAAATGAATGAGCAAGTGAGCAAACAGACCGAGGCTGCAAGGCCTGGCAGATGGAGGCCCTTCCTAGGGGACGTACCACCTCCTGGAAGCAGAGGTGGGAAGCCGTGATCAGGGTCAGCGGGCGGAGAACACCTGGGGCTGGACCTCACCTCCAGAGCCCGCATTGGCCCTGTCCGAGGTGGGAGGACCGCACCTCCTCCCCAGGAGCAGGCATCACAGGTCGCACGGGGCATGGGGAGGGCTTGCAGAGCCCGTGACAGACATCGGGCTCCCGGTGGTGGCTGCTGCTCCGGGACAGAGGCACTGGGGTCTGAGGGCGTCTGTGGTCCCCACGCCCAGGCTGTCGCAAGTCCTCAGCTGAAGGCTCCCCGCGCACACAGGGCCCCTGTTCGCTCACTCTCCATCGCCCCGGGCTTGCTGCAGTGTGGCCTGGCCCAGGGCCTAGAGGGGGGGAAGAAGCACCCCAGCCTCACCCTGTGTCTCAGGAGTGACCTCCAGGCTCCTCCGCGTGGAACCGTAACCCTGCAACCACAGAGCCTGGGGCTCCGGCGGGGTCCCAGCAGGCCCGGCCCCGGCAGCCTGCCGTCTGGACGTGGTGGACTCTGACGGAGGGCAGCCCTGCACTGCTCTTCGATGGCTTCCAGCGGGCACAGTTACCTTTAGAGCTATTTGCATTTCCTATTTTGGCTCTCTGTGTTTATCCTCCGAAACGGCAGGCTAATGGCTCCTCTCTCACCTCCCTCTTTCCCTTCAGAAAAATGAATCCCATAAAAATCACTAGACTGGTGACTGGGCAAACTCTCTGGCATCATAAAACCTTGATTTAGAGGCTGAGCAAATGGGAGGGGACGTCTTGGGGTGCCCTTCTGCCACGAGAGGCCTATTTTTGGCAAGTGGGTATTTGCATAATGCTGTCAGGAAGAGCTCAGAGCTCCCCCACTCCTGAAATGAGAAGTGGGGTGTCCAACCATGATGGACAGGTCAGAGGACAGGGGTGCCCAGGCCGGCAAGTCCAGCCAGGTTCAGACTGGGCGTGTTGGACTTGGGAGGTAGGCGGAGCAAGGAAGTTGTGTGCAAGAGAAATCAGGTGAGCTGGCCAGGTAGGGCGGGGGTGCCTCCGAGCCCAGCTCCCGCGGCCATCCGGCCATCCGCACAGGTGAGTGGGGGCCGCAGGCAGGGAGCCCTCCCTCCCCTGACCGTCATCTGGAGCACTCTCGCACCCTGGGACACCTGGGAGTGGCTGCCTGGACCCCTCTACCCCAGCTGTGGGGGTGGGAAGGGGGATCCCGGCCGTGCTTCCCGAGGAGCTCCGGGGTCCGCCTTGGACGGCTGAGACGGCTCCGGGAGAGCGTAGCCCGGGCTTCCATCGAGAAGAGGGGCGTCTGGGGGAGCAGGGAGCGGCCCCTGCAGCGGCTCCCGGGCAGGGCACCATAGCCCCTGTTCAGACCCCAGGACGAGGTCCTGAGGCACAGCCCCAGGCCAGCGCTCACTGTGCCCGGGGTGGCCTGTCACCGGTGTTTGCCAGACCCTGAGGCACGCAGGTCTTCACTACCTTCCGGAGGCCGTTCTGGTGGCTCGTCCAGGCTCTGAGCCCGCGCTCACCCCTGGGCGAGGCTCGGGGGGCACGAGCTCTGCGGAGCAGGCCTTCTGTCCATCCTCCAGAAACAAACCCGGGGCTCAGAAGGGCCGTCCTTTGTCCATCGTCCCGAGTGACAGGAGGGAGCCTGGCTCTGCACTCGCCTCTGGCTGACCCCAGTGCCAGCTCCTCCCAGGGCCCGAGTGGCCGACGTTCCCCCCTCGGGCTTGTCGGGGGCAGGCATCTGCTGGACCGGAGGCCACTCCAGCTGCCCCTGCCTTTCCTCCCCACCTCTTCCCAGACAAAGCAGTCCTTCACGGCTGGGCCCCGCTGCTGCCGCCTCCCCACAGCCGGGCCTGGAGTCCAGTGCGAGGCCCGCGGGGCTGGGTCAGCCTCAGGAGACTCTGGCCTCTGGTTATTACCTCCATCTTCTCCATTAGGCTTGCGATCGCCTGATCCATGCGGTGCTGTCTCGCCATTGATTCACTGGTTAAATTAGCTGCTATTTCTTTCTCCTGCATTACAGCTCAGAGTAATTTGTTTATGAATCAAATGTTCTCTAGGCTTTGAAGGAGAGCTTAATATGCACTCATTACAGCCCGGTCGTAATCACCCTAAATCACGGGAACTGCCGTATCCGGCAAGCCATTGGTCTCCTTGGCACGGGCTCCCATCCCATACCTGACCAGAGAGGCGAGGCCAAGACATGAATTTTAATCACATTTCACGGAAGCAGGGGCCATATGCAAACGGAGAAATACATTCATATTTTAAGATCTGTGCAAACATTCCAACGGATGCAAGACTCCTGGCCAGCTTGTCCTCCACATGACCTTCAGGGAGCACCCTCCCCAGGCCCAGCTCCTGCCTCCAGTGCTCATGGGAGGTTTGGCGGCCCCTCCTCTCCTGGAGCCTCACAGCCCCAGCACCCCTGGATACTGCTTCCCTTTGTTGCTGTGCCCAGTCGGCCCTTCTCCAGGGCAGCCTCCTGCTTCTCACTGTCTTCAGCCTCCCTGCGGCCGGACCAGGCAAGTCCACCCCTGTCCCATGCCCAGAGCCTCTTCCTGGTGGAGCTCAGAGTCAGCTCAGAGGCTGACTCCAGACCCCTAGAGCCCCTGGCCCGGGGCCAGCCAGTCAGGCCTCCCTCCCTCTCCCATGCTGTGCCCGAGTCTAGCCACCTGGACACCTTTCAGGTCAAATCTGCTCTTAAGATAAAATGGTGCAGGCACAGGGAAAAGAGGCAGCACGGGGCACTTCCTGGCCATGTTTCTCCATGTTAACCTTGATCTAGACCTTGACCCTTGTCCCCTGACCTGCACTGGGATCACAGTGCGGCCTTTCCCCAGGGGGTCCCAGAGGTGCAGCCCAGGCACGGTGGTGTGCCCAGGAGCATCGGGGTGCTGGCATCGAGCAAGGCCCCCAAGGGCCTGCATGGGGCTCTCCTGAGGGGGAACAGGCTCCGTCTCGGGCACCCCAGATTTTGTCCTCCATGCTGGGCTCCTTTCACACATGGGGGGTTGAGAATTAAAGCAGGTCAACTCGGACCCTGGCAGAGTCGTGAAGTGAGGGCAGGTGTCCAAGATCAGGAGGAGCAGGGCTCACCTGGAGGACCCACCCCTGCAGGGGCCCGAGGCTGAGGCCCGTGGCAGCCGAGACCTGCACAGAAGTGGCCCCAGGGAACTTGCTGTGGCTGCTTCCCACGCTGTCCCTTTCCTGTTGGAAAGGAGATCAAAGCACCTCAAGTCAGAGCTGGGAAAAGCCAAAAATCAAACCCAAAGCAGGAAGCTCAGGAAATTTGTACTCTGCAAGGTAGGCTCTCCCCACTTGAAATTTTATTTGCAGATTTCATTAGAAACTGGTTTACATCGCCCGTCTTCAATGCCTGGGAAGTTTAAGCCAGTGAGAATCCGTCTCCCTTGATGGAAAATTCAAGACATGGAGGTATTTACTGTGGTGCATTTGAAACCAAGCCTTCTCCATGACGACATCCAGAAGCACTTTTCCCCTGAATCCTGCTGACAATTTTCCACTTAATGAAATGTCTGAACTAAACACATTAGAAGATATGGATCGTGTCTCCCTGCAGATGGGCCAAAGACTGAGCACTTGTCCCACGGCTCCCTCCATCACTGAAGGTCCTAATGGAAGCTGCTGGGGGGCTGGGGGACAATTCTAGGTAAAGAGCTGGACTCCTGGGGACCCCTGTGGAAAGGCACCTTCTCATCCTCCTCCTCGCCCTCCCTGGCTCCTGCTTCTGTGCCTCGGCCGGCTATGAGGGCTCAGGCCCTGGCTGTCACCTTCAGGTCCTGGAGAGTGGCTGGGGACATATTCAGGTTCAACTCCCAAGTGCCCCTGCTGGGTTCACTTTCCTGGTCACTACCCTCTCCCGCCCCGTTTTGAAATGTAAGGGAGGTGATCACAAACTCAAAGGCACTTCCCACAAATGGAGTTATTTAAACTCTTAATGAACTTGGAGCCCTCCAAACTGCCGAGCCCCGGGGCTGGAGCCACTAATTATGGAGCTGGTGGGAGCTGGGGTGGGTTCTGGGCCTGTCATTCCAATGCCTAGCTGGGGGACAGCTCATTCATTAGCCGGGCTCTGGGAAGCAGTGACCAATTAGTCCATCTGCTCGGCTCTCCGTTTCCTGAAACAGCGCAATTAGCTAAGACCAAAGCCCTGATCACCAGATCCAGCTGGAGAGCCTGGGGTCCTGCCCCCTCCAGGGCGGCTCTGAATGCCAGAGGCCTTTAGAAGGGGGCCTCGGAGTCGCCTGGGGCTCACTCCGTGGGGGGAGGAAGGCTCTGGCCACTTGGCGGTGCCCTGAGTGGCTGCGAGCAACGTGGCTGTGGTCCGGGTGCAGTGGGAGGCACGGGGCTGTGCCCCTCACCTCCTGGGGCGTCTTCTGTCCTCCTTTAGACAGGAGCACTGAGGTCTAGGGACAGGGGATCCCGTCTCCTCCATGTGCTTGTCTTCTAGCGGCTTCACTTGGGAGAGGAGGGAGGTGAAGGTTCTCTGTTTCCTGACTCTTCCTTCCGGGTCCCCATCTCTGAACCTGCCCCACCCATTCTGGACGTTAGCTTCTCCCCCAGAAGTGCATCTGGCTTGCAGAGGGGGCTTCCCCCCCCCACCGAGGCCTGGGTGTGCACTCAGCAGGAGCCAGAGAAGGGCACTCGTTCCCTTCCCACCCGGTGCATCAGTGAGAGGCTTGGAGTTTTCAGGGCCCTGAGCAATTTCTGAAGTTTTATGTGTCAAGAAGCAAAGACAGAACTGGGAATAATTTAATCATCAGCTGTCCAAAGGATTCACAACTTGACCTCAGCTTGAGTCCCCGAAGCGTTCTTAGTCTCCATCCCCCTGGAGGGACCACGTGGGCTGACTGGCGGGTCATCAAGACTAATGCTCAGCCGGGGGAACACACCTGGAGCTGCTGGGTCGTGACTGATTAATTAGGGAAAGACTCGATGGCGCTAATTGGAGGCTGCGTATTTTCTGAGTTTTAACATTCATGGTATGCAAATGTATCAATTCCTAACAATATCTAACAAGATCATTTGAAAGGGAGAGTCTCCCGAGAAACGCAATCATGGCTTGGGCACGGCGTGGGTCTCTGCTTTTGTAGAGACTCATATAAATCAACGGAAAGTTTGTCACCAGTTGTACTAATAGTCCTCAGCAAACGGAGAGATTGGCCAATAAATATGCATAAATGTCGTTCTCTCTACCTGTTGCGTTCAATCCCAGCAGCAAGGACTCATTACACTGCGGAAGTTTGATGAATGCTCTCTGGCTCGTGGACCTGTAAGGCGAGCGTGCCCGGTGCAGGGGGGAGCCACCTGCGCGGCTGCGCGCCCCGGTTTCCAAGTGGAAAGCTCTAAATTGAAATCCGTACCTCGAGGGATTGTGCAACCAAAGAGAAAAACGTTGGGCCCCAAAGGGACTATTTCCTAGCATAATGAGAATTTTAAATGGTGGGCTTAAATTCTTTGAAAAGCCTTTCAGAAATGTATGTGCCGATGATGGTTTCTGAATTACCGGCAGAGATGCAATTAAATTAGAAGGAGAACATCTCTTTATTCAAATTTCCAGCCCGAAGACCCTTCTTCGTATCCTGGGAGGAGCCCAGGCACCCACGTGCAGAACTCTTCCTTGTCATCTCAGCTTCCTCGACTGAACTCAGGGGACAGAGACCCACGCAGGGTCATGATGGCAGGTGGGAAGGGCCTGAGATCAAAGGCCCACAGGTGGAAGGGGGACGCTCAGGACATCTCCTTCTCGGTACATCTGCCTATTCGTCACTGGGCAGACACCAGCTAACGGAGTGGGGTGGCCGTCCCGATGGAGACCAAAGCCCCCAGTGTCACCAGGTGAACTGGTGATGCCATCAGTTTTCAATGAGCAGGCTCAGTGTGGGGCTGCTAGGGGATCCGCGTGGGCTGGCCTCTTTACTCCCCGTATTGCTGGGTCGGGATGAATCTGTGAGGCTACAGAAGGTGGGGGCTAAGCAAGCAACCAGGGACAGGCTGCCTGGCTCGGCTGCTGCTTCTACCCATGCAGCCAGTGGGCGGGTGGGCTTCTGGGGCCTCCTTGGCTTGCCCTGTAGGACAGGGGACAGGGTCACCACGCACAGGATGGGCGTGCGCACTCAGTGGGGTCACGAGGCCTGGCACAGAGGTTTGCCTGGTGGGGCCCGTGGCTGGAATCACTGCCAACACAGTAGAAGGCACTCTCCCTGCAGAGGACGGGCCAGCGGGGCTTGCGATAGGGAGAAGCACAGGGGACGGTCAGCCCAAACCTGCAAGAGGAGGGCCACGGCCTCCTGACGGACAGCAAGAGAGACACATGGGGCCCAGGTCCATTGGGGACCAGGGTTTGGTCTGAGGTGCTCAGCTCAGGGCAGGGCAGCTCTGGAATGGTGTCTCGGCAGGGCTTCCAACAACTCTCTCAACAGCTTTGTTAGCACCGGGGATGGTCAAGGCCCTGGCCCAGGCTCAAACCTGCAGCTGGCCCGTCCCAGGGTGGACAGAGAAAAAGCCTGAGGACACAGTGTTCTGCCGGAGGGTGACTCGCTGGGTGAGCCCCTCACCAGCCAGCAGTGAGCCTGGGGCTCCCGCCAGCCGGCCCCAGCCCAGAGCCACCCCGTGCAGCTCTCTAGGACTGCTGTGGCTGCAGGAAAATAACCTTTGGATTCAAAAATGTCCCGGGAGAAAGGTTTCTTTTCTGTCCTCGGAGGTGACTTGGAGGTGACTGACTGGACCGCACGTGGCGGAGTGGACGGCACACACGGGTAGGCCCAGGGCGGTGGTGTTCCACCTGGCCCCGGGGGGTTTGCGTGCTGGGGCAGGTTGGGTGGCTGCTCAGGAAAGGTTCAGGAATGTGGCCCACACCCCATGTTCTCAGTGGGGCAGACCAGACCCCCCAGAACCCAGCACCCAGAGTCCCCTCCCTCGGTGCTGAGCCATGGCCCCAGGATATCAATCCAGACCTGATTCCTGGAACTGGAGAATGCTCCCGACTTGGAGACAGAGTCTTGGCAGATGTGGTCAAGCTGAGGGTCTTGAGATGCGGACATCATCCGGGACCCTGTGGGGAACACAAAGGCCATCACAATGTCCTCCTACAAGGAGGGCAGGAGTGACCACCGGGTGGAGGTGGGAGTGAGGTGGTCACAGTCAGGGGACCCTGGCGTCCCCAGAGGCTGGAACGAGTGGCCCTGAGAAGGGCCTGCTTTGGGATCTGGCAGGGCAAGTGAACAGCGTTGGCCTTGCCCTCAGGGTGTGATCTGTCGCAGCAGCCGCAGGGCACCCATACGCCCGGGTCTTTCCATTCCTGGATTCTACTGCTGTCCTGCACTGCGAGCTCCCATTCTCCAGTGTCTAAGTCATTCCTGCAAGTTCCCCCAGGCCCTGCTCATCAACAGCTCCCCCAGAAAACCCCCGAACCCCACCCCTGCACACTCTGCTCCTCAGTGCCTCCTCACAGGTGTCCTGGATGGACAGATGTCCTCTTTCTTGCTGAAATCACCGGCCTTTCTGAGGCGGCCCCTCCCCCAGAGTCAGGAAGGAGGTGCACCACAGACTCCCCAGGGCAGTGTCCGTCTGCTTCTGTGGGTGCAGAGGGGTTCAGTTTCCTGCAAACAGCCTCCAGACAGAGGCCTGCTCCTTAAAACCACAGTGTCCTTGGAAGACTGCGGGTGGGAAATGTCAGGGCTGCAGTCGGGGACCACGAGAGCCCCAGGCTCCGAGTGGCGCAGGTCGAGAGGAGAGCCCAGAACTTGGTGTGTTTGCTAGAGAAGTACCTCCTCCGGTCCCCACCAGGAGCCGTCTCCTCTGCTGGGAAGAAATGTCCCCGTCCCTGTGCAGGATGTAGCCTGGGCAGGAAGCGAGCAGTGCCAGCGGGTCACTCAGTGGACACTGAGCTGCCAGCTGGATGAGTGACTCTGTGCCCCGGGCGAGGTCTCTCGGGAGCACTGGGCCTTGAATGGCCGGCTTCTAAATGAGGGCCTTGAACTTGGTGGTGTCCACATCCTTTCCAGTTCTAAAATAAGACGGCCTTTCACCAGAGCCCTCGACCCTGGTGGTGACCCGCAGTCGCCCTGTGTTAAACAGCACTGTGTTGTTGACGGACAAGACCAGATGCCAGGGCCATAGGGGCTGCTTCCGGCCTTCCCGGCATGGCCTCCACTTGGCAGCCTCCGATCGGGAGCCAGCATGTGTCCAGATGCATGGGGTGGGTGTGGTGCCTCTAGCCGCAGACAGAAAGAGCCTTTGTTCTCATTCTTTTGCGGCACTGGGGGTGAACCCAGGGTCCCCTGGGTGCAGGCCAGTGCCCCACCACGGAGCCCGAGAGGGAGAGTGTTGCCGGCGCTTGGCTGTCTCTGTGGTCAGGGCGTCCCCTGTGCTCCCCGCCTGGGTGGGTGGGATCTCCATCGGGACGGCCCGGGGAGGAGGGAGAATGGACAGGCCCTCTCGGGGCCGCCCACTGGGCTCTCAGCTCCTCAGACCGATCAGGCCCATCCCTAGCTGGCTGCTGAGCTCTACAGATCCTTTGGTGACATTCGACGCCGTCGGCAGCAGATGAGGCTCACGCTGGCCCTGGAGCAGGGGAGGAGGCCCGGCTCCCGGGTCTGTGGTGTGCTGGGGACAGCAGGCGGTTGGAGCCAGGCTCAGGCTCCTTCTGTGCTGGCTGGAGGTTGGCCTTGGGCTGCTCCCCTTCCCCAGTCCCGTCCTGCTGCTGACCTGTGCAGGACGTGGTAGGGACTGCGGCATGGTGGGTCATGGAGAACCTGAAATGCACCCAGAGGTGTCCATGTCAAAACTCTGAGTGTGACTCCAGGTAGGAAAATGGTCTTTGCAAATGTCAGTGAGTTTAGGACCTCCAGATGGCCCTCATCCAGGGACATTGTCCTTGTAGGAAACATAGATGGAGGGTGGCCATGAAGACAGAGACTGCAGGGATGCAGCCAGGAGCCCAGGACACTGGCAGTCACCAACGCAGGAGAGGCAGGAAGTCCTCCCCATACAGGCAAAACGCGGCCCCCGCCCCGCCCCTGCCCCACCACAACACCAGGATTCTGGCTTCTGGCTTCCAGAAAGAGGAGAATGAATTTGCACATTTAAGCCACCAAGTTTGTGGTCATTGATTCCAGCAGCTGTAGAAAACTAACACCATGACCCTGAGAATTAGCAATTTAATACACACAAAGCGCTCAGCGGAAACTCGGCACGGCGAGGCTCAATACGCATCCAGAGCACGCGGGCCCTGGAGGGACGGCGGGGTGACTTTTGCCCTATTCCGGGTTTTCATTTTCTTGTTCAGTGGCCACCTGATAGTCTGGCCTGACTCCCGTGGAACGTCGCTGGAGGAAGATCTAATGCTAGCCAGCCGCACGCGGCAGAGCACTCCTTTCAAATGCATTCAGATTTTTAAAACAGAGGATGAGAATCACCAATCGCCTTTCCCTTGTTTACTAAATCAAAACGCAGGTGAATGGACCAGCACGCGCGGTACTCACCCGTGCCGGACGAGCCAAGGCAGTCTCCCACAAGTCTCTTCATCCATCAGTGGGCACCAGCGGGCACTGACCACGCGGCAGGGATTATTCCAAGTGTTGAGGGCAGAGCGAGACATGGCACCTTGCAGAGCTCCCTCCTGCACGGAGGTGACTTCTCAAGGGACAGGAATGAGTGAGGTGGGGACATCATCGGCGGAGGTGAGGAAGGGAGAGGGGAGCAGTGACCACCAGGGAAGCCAAAGCCGTGATGAGGGCTGAGAAGGGTGCCCGGGGCAGGGCCAGGTGGAAGGACGTGCCCCAGGAGGACGGGCTGACCGACCGAGGCAGCCCAGGCAGCAGGACCGTCCAGGGCAGGGCAGGGTGGGGCACGAAGGCCAGCAGCTTTGCTGGTATCGTGAGTCCGAGATTTTCTTTGGAGCTTGCTGGGCACCAACTGTAGGGTAGGTCAGACGCTGCCAGGGGACGGGGTCGGGATAGCAGAGGTAGGGAGACACTGGGGTCGGAAGGACAGCCCAACTCAGGAGGACGAGGCGGCGGCAGCAGGACCGAGGTGGGTGGAGGCGTTTCCGCAGGGAGGAGGCCCTCTGGGTCAAGGAAGGCAGCCCTGGGCACCCACTCCCCGGGGCGGACCCTCTACAGTGACAGCATCAGTGTCCTGGAGGAGGCTCGGGCAGCAATAAGGGTGAAGGCCAACCCCTTGTGACCAAGTGCCCGGGTTTGCCCCGGGGAGGATGCTCCCGCAGCCAAGGCCGGGCCCAGGGCCCAGCCTCGACCAGCGCTCGCTCTCCTAGGAATTCTTGTCTTTAACTGGCACAAGACAAAACAAAACTACCAACAGAAAGTCACGGCTCGTCCTGCTAAGGGGCGTCGCGAAGCTCCCGTCCGTCTGTCTTTCCCCCCACGTCCCCGGCTTGCCCTACGTCCTGCCATGCTAAGGCTTGACCTTGGACGCCCTGTTCCCTGGGGCTCCAGTGACCTCTCTGCAGGGCAGGGCCTTGCCAGCCAGCAGCACCCTGGCACCTGAGCAGGCCACCTGCAGGTGAAAGCCAGAGAGCTCTGCCCAGGAGGGACAGCCAGGAAGTGGCCGTGCACTGACCCTGTGCTGGTTTTCAGCCAGGGCTCCTGTTTGCCCGTAGAGGTGGCTCCTTCCAGGAAAGACATGCAAGGACAGCACTGTCCAGCAAGGATACTTGGCACCAGCAAGGGGACCAGGCACTTCTGCTTGGACTCAGGCAGGTAAGGAGGTGTCTCAGGTGGGCAGCCCACCTGCTGGTCATTCCCCCACAGAACACAGCGGAGGCTGGGACCCTGGCCGAGGGTTTCATGGTGGCTGTAGCTAAGCAGGGAAAGTCCATGGGGCAATTTTTGCAGCATTTCAGTCTTAAGTAAACCTGAGAAGTCCTTCACTTCATCCTGGACATGACCATGCAGCCGGGGCTCATGCCCTGGAGCGCCTGCCTCACCCACCCACCCACACTGTGTGGCAGGAGGATCTACCCAGGGGTGGTGAAAGTCAGGACCCCAGGATGTTATGAAGAGCGCCTGTCATCTAGGACTAGTCTAATAAAGATTAGAGACTAATAACTAATAATACTTAGTTAATTAGTAATTAATAACTGATTTAGCAAGTACCCACAGAGAAGTTGCTAGCTCTGGTTCCTACACAAACAGGACCTAACTCACCCCTCCTTATTCCTTTCTCCAAGCACCTCACCACAGACACAGCCTCACACACACGTGTGCAAGCACACACCGGCCCCATGCAAACTCTGCGTGCTCTTCATGCACATGCCCAAGCACGCTCACACCACACCCAAGACACATGATCAAACACATGCACGGACACCACCCCATGCCCACCTAGCTTTCTGATCATTCCCAGACTTTCAGTCATTTTGGCCACTTAAAAGATCATGATCAGCCCCTTCCCTTATCAAGTTCAAGGCCACACCGGAAGTCACCACCTTTGAGGGAAAAAAGCCAGGTCAAAACTTTTGATTTGGCTTTGTTCCCCTCCTAATCTCATTACGCATATTAAATTTTTATTGTCGACATTCTTGTTTTGGGGAAAATCATTGGTTTGGTTTTTTTGTAAATGATCAGATGTTTTATAGACCTTCTAATGGCGTGTTTGGTGTGAAATTAATTATCAAAGATTCGCAGAGAGTTTTAAATTAGATTTTCTCTGCTCTTCAAGGCAAACAACTGGTTCTGTTTTTGTCACTAATATGAGGCTCTCTTTGCTGCCTTTTTTTTTCCTCTACAATGAGATGATAAAACAAATCTTCAACTTATTTTAATGTGCTAATTGGGGGTTATTACAGCTCATTTTATTTACATTGAAATAAAAAAGCACCAATTCATTTTCTTGCACAAACAACTTACAAAGGATTGCTTCCTATGCAAACGCATATTTATAAAGAGAAATGACATATAGAACTAGAGTCTGGAAAAATTTTTCTCTGGGCAATAGGCTAAATTGAACCCAGGGTTTTCCTAATAGAGACCTAAAGGCTAAGCCAACTTCTCTTTTGTGTTGCTAATTCACATGTGTGGTGTTGCATACTTTGCAAGGAATAAATGCTGTAAGCAGTAGAAAAATCCAGAAAGAGAACAGAACACAAAGAGTATTTCTGAGCATTTACATCACCTTGCCCACATTTTTAAGGTTACTTTGTAGCAGGCGGATGCACACAGTATAGCTCTAACCTTACCTGCTATTCAGTGTATCTTGTGACCCCCAAAACATGCACAAATCCAGGGTTTTATGCTGCCGTGGTGGGTGCTCCTGGGCTAGAACTCCTGATCCTTTTACAAATTTATTCTTGTTGACTTGCCTTCTGGTCCTTTATGTCTCCAAATACTCTCCCAGGGTTTTAAACATGCCAGAGCTAATTGTTGTGTGGGAAGATAGGTCTAAAGACATATCATTAGAAAATAATTATCAGATAGTGCCGCTGTTTAGTGGTTCAAGTCAAGCAGATACTTGTTCTAAACTGGTGTACCTTGCTGGCCTCCTGGAACCGGGTTTCTAATTCAGGCTCCTGGTGCCGCCCCTGCGCCCCGAGGGAGCTCACTCAGGATCTTTGGAGGCTGAGGGAGGGCGGTTGACGCGGCTGCGTTCTGCTTGTGTGTCGATGACACAAGCAAGCAGGGGCTGTGCAGACCTCTGTGTCCCTGGCACTCTCGTCCCCCCTCCCTGGCCTGCCCTTGCTGGCAGGTATGCCCAGGTGAGAACTGAGAGCTGTTGCGCTCCCCCCGGCGACTGTCCAGCTTACAACACAGCACTCGCCCGTGCACTTGGCAGTGACTTTCATAATCAGCTGTCTCCTGCTGCCCCATGTGGACATTACAGATGTGGAGTTTAAGGGACACTCGGCAGAGTTTGACAGATTGAAGGACCATGGGACAGGACTGTGGGGGGGGGCAGGACTCAGCAGGCACCTCTGGGAGGGGACGAGTAGCCCAAGGGCAGGGTGTGGCATCACTGGATGTGAGAGCACATGGGGTGAAATTAAACTACGCTCACAGGATTCTTGCTAGACTGGGCTCTCTGCACACCAGCGATTAGGCGGTTAGATGGAATCCTAAGGAGGTCTGGTCCATGCTCAACTGCATGCAGAGTAACTCAGAAGTTTTGGGGGGAAGAAGGTCGTTGGTGACATTTTAGTGACTTTCTTGACTTCACTCAGTGCTCAGGAAAGAGGCCGTGGGGGTGGGAATCCTGCTGCTTGCATCTATTTATGGACATAAACTGACCCTGCTCCCTCGTTCTGGAGCAGGGACTATTGTGGCTCAAATCAGGCTCCCAGGCCTCCCACCCTGGCCCCCGGGAGTCTGGAGTCTCCTGTGAACAGGGCACTAGACCAGCTGTGAGTGCCGTGAATTACGGGTGTGTCTAAAGGGTTCTCCCTCATTTCCCAGAGGTTCTAAAGGGTTCTCCCTCATTTCCCGGAGGCTGAAAACATCCCCAAGGCTGGGGGCCTGGGGGCCCTGCCCTGAGCGGGCTCTGAGAATTCTGGAGTGTCCTGGCAAAGCTGGCCCTCTGAGAAGCCCAGGGCCCGGAGGGGAGGTCTGGGCGGCAGGAGAGGAGAGGTAGGGAAAGTGAGCCGTGCAGGCAGCTGCTTATCCTTAGGAGGGACACATGGCCCGGGAGGGCCAGGCCTGGTCCTGGCCAGACGCAGATCTGAGACCTGCCCTCTCCCCTCCCAGCCGCGCTGCCTTCCTTCCCCACCCCTGCTCTTAGCTCACCTGGGAGACATTGGGTGCTGCTCTCCATCCTGTTTCAGGACTCCACAGGAACACTGAGTGGCAGGACTGAGAACCCGGCTTCCCAGCTTTGGGCCCCGTCCAGTCCGGGGGAATTGAATGAGCCATCTCCTCCCAGCCAACGGGCTGCAACTGGTTGCATCTGGGCCAGATTTCCTAGGGTTCCCCACACTCCAGATCAAAGCTTCCTTTACTGCCCCCCATCCCAGGTTCATGACCAAACTGCCCCTCCAACTCCCTGGCTGCCCAACGCTGGGTTCCAGCTACATCTGCAAAGCCTGTTTGGTTTAACTCGTCTCACAGTCTCTGCCTCTGTCCTCGGTGGCCTTCCTCCCTGGCCCCACCCCTGCCCATCCTCGTCCGCTGTCCTCCCCAGGATCCGGAGGTGACTCCAGCCCCACTCATATGGCTCCTCTTGCTGGACTCCTCAGAGGCACCTAAACAAGGTGGCACCTGGGTCTCAAATTCTTTAAGACAATGACATCCCCAAGTGCTGATAGTCCCCGTGTTTTCCGGATGTCCCCAGGGTGCTGTGTGACAGGGACCGTGAACCTGCACAGAGGCACCTGTTACAGGGAACCTGGACAGGAGCTTGACCACAAGCTCTGTGGGGGCCATGCCAGCCGTCTCTGAGCCCCTGTGAGGCGGGAGGTGGCTCCTCGGTGGCCTGGCCTGCGCCCCCTCCCAAGCCCCTGCTGGCTGGGAAGATGGCAGCGCTGGGGGCTGAGGTGATGGTGGTCTCAGGAGAGGCAGAAGCATCCCGACGCCTCTCTTCCCGAGGTTTACGGGGCCTCCCCTCCTTGGCCATTTTTCGTGGCCTGGACCAGGATCTTGTTAAGCACATAATGAGCAGCAGAGGTGACCTTGGGCAGGGGCCAGAGACCACCAGTCGTGTATCTTCATTTAAAAGCTGTAGCCACAGACGCCCGCTGTACCGAGAAGGTGCTTTTCTCCCTAGGACCCACAGGGAGAGACGATGTGAAGGGTGACGATTCTCTGGCCCCAGGAGACTCGGCCTGGAGGCAGGGACATTTACCGTAGCTCAGGAGCCAGGGAAGTTGGATCGGGGAAGCTTTCCCGGGCAGAAGGAGCTGCATCTCCCCAGATGTGCGGCTCTCACAGTGCTGCTTCCCCCCCCCCCATTCCAGTGGCCTTCGGCTGTAATTAATTCTTGAATATGACAATACATCAAAGCTTTGAAAGTTAGAAGAAGCTTTCCTCGCCCTCCCCGCCTGCCGTGTGCTCTGTGCCCCCCGCCCCCTCCGTGTCAGCCCTAACAGACGGAAACCCCAGCAGATGTTCCACAGATTCATTCTGAGATGAAATCCGTGTTCCAGTCTGTGGACTCTGGGCCTGAATCACAAAAATAAAATCAGAAACAGCACCCCTCACCCACCCGGCTCACTCTGTGTTTTGTTGCCTGTCGACGCCAGGCCCCTCCTGGGGCCCGCTCAACCTGCCAGATTCCAGAGCGTTCCGTCTGGCGATGGCGTTCCCTTGCCTGGGACACACTCTGCCATCAAGCCCTTCACGACGCAGTCTCTCCTCGCTGCAGCCTCCTGCAGACAGGCCCCGTAATTGACAGAAATGATAATGACACACAATGAAGGAAGCTCTCTTCCCCCAGTGCGTGAAGCCCCTGGGTGCAAACCGCAGGTGAAACCAGGCGGCCGCTTCCGGGCTCCTCCGTGCACTTTCAAAACTGCTTTCTTTGGTTTTCCCACCGGAGTCCCCCAGTTCACCCCAGGTTCAATCTTTAGCCTCCACAGTTTCAAGCAGAGGAACAATCATCCTGGTTCTCCTGATGAGCCGTCTCCCCTGCACTGGTTTTGGAGAAAGAGCCCCAGGTGCGGGACAGAGTCCAGGGAGACCAGATGTGCCAGGCCCAGTGGAGGCCGAGATAAAAAATTGAAAGTGAGCCTGGTGGACCCCTGGCGGGCTCCTCCACCCCTGACCCTGGCCTTGTGTGCCAGCTCAGGGACAGCTCTAGTGGCGGAACCTCAGGGAAATCTTTGTCCATCTCAGAGGCTGTGGCTTAAATCTGAAACCTGGGCAAGTTATCCAAGCACCAGCAGCCTCGGTTTCCTCTTCTAGGAAACGCACCTCTCTTCATCGACATTGGGTGCAAGAATCAAGAGAAGCAGCACGTGAACGTCATTCATGATCTGTGCTTTAGTTGTTTGAGCAGGCCTAGGCCAGCTGTGGGGTGCTGGACAGTCCCTCTGGGAGCCCTGGCCAAGGCACCCAAAACAGGGGATGACACAGGGAGCCACACAGCGTGACCTGCCCTGCTGGCCCCAGGAGTTCGGCCTCCAGGAACCTGGGTGGAATCTTGGAGGACAGCCCTGTGGAGGCAGCCACCACTCTGGTCTCACATCAGGCTCTGCATCATCTCGCTTCCGCGGGCTGGTGTCCCGAGAGCAGCGATGGACCAGCGGGGCGGATCACTGACCTCCTCACTTGGTATTGGGGAGCATCAGGAAGGTGGTGGGAATGAAACTGTCCAGAGAGAAGCACTCCCCCGAGTGCCCGGGAGGCCCCAGCAGCTGTGGAGTGAGCCACCCCTGCTGAACCTGGGTGACAACAGGCAGGATGGGAGGACAGCTGTGGGTCATGTGTGGCCTCTGCTGGCACCAGCTGTGGCTGAGCATGGGGCACACTGCTCTGCAGCCCAGCTGCCCACCCCCAGGGGGTGCCGGCTCAGTGGTGGCCATGCCTCCTCAGGGACACTTGTTGGGAGCCTCTCCCAGGTGCCCCGCCTTCCTGGTGAGCCGATCCACGACACCGTCTGGCGGTTACCCACAGGATATAGCACAATTAGCGTTGGGCGTGCTGTGAATTTGCTTCCTGATTCTGGGGCTGCTTAACACAGCGTGCATGGAATGAATGAGGTTTGCACAGAGAGCCCCTCCGCCTGGCTGCAAATATCTAAGACAGCTGCGGGGGCTGGAAATTTAAGGACGTCACTTAACAGTATGGCTTGGATCTAGAAGGCCACCAAAGGCTCAGGTGCTGAAGGTGTGTCCCCCAGGGCGGCCTCTGGGAAGTGCTGGGAGATGGGGACTCTGCCCCCAGGAGTGTGATGCGTGCAGGTTGGTGGGCTCCTGGAGGCGAGGGACTTAGGTGGGTGTGGCTGGAGGACAGCCACAGGGGCCTTCCTTGGAAGGAATTCTTGACCCCAGTCCCTTCCTCTCCCGCTCTGCTTCCCAGCTACTAGGAATTGAGCAGCTTTCCTCCCCCAGGCCCTTCCTCCAAGAGGCCCAGCCTCCCCGCAGGCCCAGAGCTATGGCACCAAAGGCCACTGACAGAGGCCTCTAAAACTGGGAGCAAGAGAGGCCTTCCCTCCTGAGTTGTCACGTTGGGCGCCCTGGTTGCAGTGCTCGGTGGCTGACGAAGCCCCCAGTTGTGTCTCTGGACATCCGTCCTGATGGCCGAGCTCTCCGTCTGCAGTGCCTCCACCTGGGTGTGCCTGGCCTGCCTGCAAGGCCCCGTCCCAGTGCCCACCACCATCCTTGACCCCTGCAAGCCACCTGTCATGCTTCTCTGGTTAAGAATCACTGCTCAGGGGCAGCTGTCAAGCCACTGTGCAGGCAGGAAATGGACCTTGGCAGGGCGGGAGAGAAGGCCTCCAGGCCCTCCAGGCCTCCCCTGACCACACCCCTCCCCCTCGAGGTCACCTCTCCCCCAGCTGCTTACGATGACCACACTCTATGCTGTTGTTTGATTGACAGCTTTGGCACCTGGGCACACACTCCCTAGGCAGAGTCCAGACCCAGCCTGCTGGCGGTCTTTCCAGGGAAGGCCTGGACCGCCATGTTCTCTGCGACTTCTTTAGCGGATCATTGGCGTGTGAGATTTCACGGGAGCCGATGTGCACTGCTGGAACTCACTCATCTCCCACCGGCGTCTCATTGCTGTGTTCATTTGGTTTTACGATTTCTATATCCATCTATGGCTGATAGACACTTGGAGCAGCGTCCGTTCGCAGCTCTGAAAACTCCCTGCACAGGTCTCCTGTATAAAAATATGTCCTCCCCCACCAGGAAACGACAGAACAGCAGGGCAGAGGCCCAGGCATCTCGTTACGGCATTACTTTGCATTTTCCTAATTAATCATGGGGGTGAGTATCTCTGTGTTTGTTTTCTGGACAATTGGATTTCACCTTTCTTAGCAAGCTCTTGTGCTCTGTGTTGTATTTAACGCCCGTGAGGGCTCTGACGGGGTCTGTGGTTTGCTCCTCATCCCTGTGTGGATTAACAGTTCTCTGTATCGTCTGGACACTGGTGCGCTGCTCATCATATTGTTTCGATCCCTTCTTCTACTCTGCAGCATGTCTTTCCACTCCAAGGTGTCTTTTGGTAAATATTCATAATTTTAACAATCAAATTTATTATTCCTTTATGTTAGCAGTTTATCACCTTGTTAAAGAGTCCTTTCTCACTCATATCATGCATGGTTTAGATGGGTGTTACAGGTGTACACGCCTGTAATCCCAGTGGCTGGGGAGGCTGAGGCAGGAGGATCACAAGTTCAAAGCCAGCCTCAGCAACTTAGTGAAGCCCTAAGAAACTAGCAAGACCCTGTATTTAAATAAAATATTGGTTTAAAAAGGGCCGAGGGTGTGGCTCAGTGGTTAAGTGCCCCTGGGTTCAATCCCCAGCACAAAAAATCATCATGGTAATTCCTGGTTTATCTGGGGCAAGTCATCCCACTCACACTTGGCTTCCTCTGCTTCTCCTCCTGAGGCTGCCTGTGGCTTCCGCACCTGGCTCTTGCTTATCTCTGTGTCAGCACAACGCTGTCCTGGTCATCCTGAGGGAGGGCAGATTGCTGGAGAGAGCCCGGCGAGTCAAGCCCACTCATGAATGCATTCCCACCTCATTTGGGACTTGAGGGACCAGTGGCCATCGGCAAGTGCCCACAGATGGATGAGTGCTTCTGCACAGGGGCTGTCCCCTGGAGCGCTGTCCAGGAGGACCATAGCATGAAGAAACTTGGCTTGAAAGATGTCATGGGCGGGCGGCTGAGCCATGAGGCCATCGGAGCTGGACCCAGCCCAGCCACCTCCACAGGCGGCCAGTGAGGCAGGCAGCCGAGCAGAGTTGGCAGACCAAGGCGCAGAGAAGGACAAATAAGCCACTTTTGCATTGGGGTATTTGTTACGCAGCAGTAGGCAGAGGAAACAATGGGCCTGGCCGTTCCCGGGCCTCTGCGCCTCCGCGGCCCAGACCTGCTCTCCGGCTCCAGCTGCTCCATCCCACTCCAGCTCCGACTTCTCTGCCGGAGCCTCTCACTGGGGCCTTTTTGTCCACTCTGCATGGTCCTGTCCACCTCTGCCTAAATGGCAAACACAGAAAAATAAAACAAACCACCTTGTTCTCAGCATATCTGTAAAAGTCATTCGCCACTTCAGTTAAGATCACGTCCTGGATGATGGAATCGACGAGAGTGCTTTAGCATCCCGAGCCCCTCCCGAGGTCTGTCTCTGCCCTGGGTTGTGTCTTGCCCCTCCACTCGCGGGAAGGGCGGGAGGAGGTGGACCTGTGAGGGCAGAGCCTGGGGAGAGCTCCGAGGTTAGCAGGGCTGTTGCGGAGAGCCATAGCCCAGTCGGAATGACGGAATGACGCATGGTATTTTTGCCAGAGGTGACACCAGCAAGCCATTGAGATGATAATGGTTATGTTAAGCTGTGTATTCAATTGTATATTAGACCCCTGCTACTTTGGAGTTCTCACGGGGATTCCCGGGGAGGTCCCATTGGTTGGGGAAGTGCGGGAGGAGGGATTTCCGGAGGAGGGAATTCCGGTTGGTGTGTGGTGTGTCCCAGGAGAAGGCCGTGTGCATGGCGTTCGCGGGATTGCGGAGAATAAAGGAGTTCCTGTTTTGAACCTACAAGGCTGTGTGGCGGCTCGGTTATTTTGTGCCCAGCCAGACTGTGGCAGGCTGTGCCTCTGGGGACCTCAGAGCCAGTCTTTCTGGGCTTCTTGCCTTGTCACATGGTCTCCTGCTGAAGCCAGATTTAAAGTTAGGTAGTCAGTGTAGTTAGGTAAATCTGGTCTAATACCGAGTGAAATCTAAAATGGAGGCCATGCTGGGAATGACTCAGGGAAAAACAGGACAATTCATGGAATGTTAATGAAGTCCTGAAAAGGCCCTAGGCCAAAGTCCACCTGGAAGAAGTATTAATGAATAGCCCCCAGCAGATCTGGAGATAGCCCATCACCAAGAAGTGATAATGAAGTCCTTCCTGCTCAGACCACTTCTTTGGCCCACCTGTGTCCACCCCTCAGGCCTTCCAACCTTCATTCCATCACTGAAAGAACTATAAAAAGGGGAGACAACTGCACTTCCGCGGATTCCACCTTCTCGGTCCCCTTCTTCCTCCGGGAGAAGTCTTTTCTTCTGTCCTTTAATAAATTTCTAATTTCTACTCTGACCTTGCCTCGGCGTGCTTCTTTGGTGTTATTCTTCAACATCGGGGAGCAAGAACTCGTCACCGGTCAACAGCGGTAACACTGCTCCCTCCCCCATATGTTTCCACTGTGGTGACCTGCCAGGTGGTGTAGCCAAGAGGGTCCTACCAGAGGTCAGTGCTATCCCCTGGCCCTGGAAATTCCAGATCTGTAAGGTGCATGTCACCGTGTCAGCGCCCAGCCCCAAGCATTTTGTCATAGTGACGGACAGGGGACTAACAATTTCTTCCCTCCTCTTCACAGGAAGAACACCTGCAAGTAACTACTCTCAAAATCTCTGGATGTGCCTTTCCTGTAAATATTTCCACTTACCTTCTACACACACACACACACACACACAGCCAATTTGTGAAAACTTTTTGGTGTCATTATGCATGAACTCCTGTTAGAGCTCATAACAGCTAATTGTTTCTCCTTTTAAAATTCATCCTACTTCCCCAGCACTATCCAGGATGCATTAAATGAAGAGGAATCCTCTTTTGGGTGGCTTGAGCAGACTGTATCACTGAACTGTGCCGCCATCGATTGATTCCCAGTTGATGGACTTTGGGTTCCTCCCCACTCCCTTCCCCACAATGCTGCAGGGGACATGTCTGCAGGTCACCTGGGCACACAGGCAGGGTGTCAGCTCTGGGTGAAACAGGAGTGAGATGTATGGGTTCCAGGCTGGTCTGGGCTTTGCCAGCTAAATTCAAATGCTCTCTAAAGCCTGTTGAGCACCCGTCTCTCCACGCCTTTACCAACACTTGGTGCCCATACACAGTGGTAGATTTGATTTTATGAGAACTTCTCTTATAAAATCACTTGGTGTTTGTCAGAAATACTTGGGGAAATGTTTTAAATCAGTCTCAACCTCGAGTCACACAGCTTGGTGCAGAATTCCACACCGGTTGTTATCCTCCCCTGGCCCTGTGAAATTGCTTTTCAATGTGTTGGTACATCTATGGTTTTCTCTTCCTAATTGTTATTCCTTCACAGATAATTTTATTTTCTTTATAGAAAGATCTAACAATCTCTCTCCTTCTCTGACCTTCTCAGTTCTTCCGTTGTTAATTATTATTCTTTTTCTTGTGCATATTTATTAGGTGCATGGTAATTGGATTCGAGGATACAGTATGTAATGATCCAGCTGCTGTAGTCAGCATTTCCACCTCCTTCCACAGCTGATTTTTTTTTTTTGATGGACATGTAATAGCTGCACATCTCTATGAGGAACAGTGTGTGTGCTGATCAAGTCAGGGTGCTTAACTCCCCATCTCTTGTCCTTACTTTGGGAGTGGAAGCCTTGAGCTTTTCCCCTAGTTATTCATAAGCTGCATTGTAACAGACCCAGGGACGGAGGGGGGTGGGGGGCAGCGGCCAAGCCTGTGGTCGTTCCTGGACACGGGTTGGTTTTCCATCTCCTCCTCCCTGCTCCATGTCTTGGTCATCTCCTCCTTGGGCTTCCTCTGCAGTTTGACCCATCTCCTCCTGGAGCCCGTCTCTGCTGGGTCCTGGGCTCTTCCTCCTCATTGTCCTTTTCATCTCTGTCTAGAGCTGAAAATAGATTTTCCCTCCTCATGTCCTTCTGGTAGTTTCTCTCTGGTTGCTTTTCAAATTGGCTGATTCATTCTTCAGGCTTTCTGATCTTCCCATCACTAGTTTTCTTCCTGTGTCTCTCCTTTTGTTTTAGATGTCATTTTGCACTGTCACTGACCCAACGGAGGGGGACAGGGCAGGGGGCGGGCATCCTCCCCACACGCTGCAAATGATTTCACCCCATTGCTGAAGGTCCCTGTAAAAGTGGTTTATTAACACAGGAGATCTACCTAGATTCTTTCCCTGGAGAATTTTACCAAAGATTTTTTAAAGAACATCGTCAGAATATGATGCCTTTCAGAAAGTAGAAGAGAGTACGTCCCAGTTCATTCTATGAAGCTGGTATGGTATCAATACTGACATCCAAAAAAAAAAAAAAAAAGAGCAAAAAAATTTCAATCACAACTACAGATGAATGTCCCTTATCCTTATTGATATTTTAAATCCTTCACAAAATATTAGCAAACAGATCATGGTCAGTTACACCATGACCAGGTGGGGCTCATTCCAGGGACTAAAGGCTAATTCAATATTTTAATATCAAGTAATGTGCTATTTCATATTAACAGGCAAAGGCAGGAACATTGCATGACAATATTAATTAATGCAGAAAATAGATTTAACAAAATCCAATATCCACCATGATAAAAAAAAATTGTTAGAATAATGAAAATACAAGGGAACTTCCTGAACGTGGTAAATAACATCTGTAAGAAACTCTACAGCATTGTGTTTAATGGTGAGAAGCTGGGCACTTTCCCTCTCTCAGTGGGAGCAGGGAAGGATGTGCGCCCTCTCCATTCTCATGTGATACATTGTTGAAGGGGGAAAGGAAGAAATTAAGCACCCCTATTTGCAGACGGTATGGTCGTCAACATTGAAAATCCCAAGGAAAGAGACCAAAGAATGAACAAAGGTTGCTAGATACTAAGTAAACATACAGACATCAACTGTATTTTTATATATCAGCAATCAACACATGGACACTGAAATTTAAAGTGCAGTATTTTCAATCACTTAAAAATTAAATGAGAAGCGTGACACTAACAAAATGCAATCTGTAGACCACTTTCAGTAGTGTGCCCATTTAAACAATTCTGAGTCTACCCATCCATGAACAGGGTTGAGGCTTCTCACCCTCCAGTGTCTTGTTCAATTTCTTTCTTCAGTGTTCCGTAATTTTTATTGTACAGCTCTGACCAAGGATTAACATCCAGAATTAAAAAAATAAATAAATAAAACCTCAAAACTTTTAACATCAACTAAATAAACAACTTGGTGATAAATGGGCAAATGAACTGAACCGACACCCCCCTGGAGAAGGTGTACAATGACCAGTGATTATATGGAAAATGTTCAGTGTCTTGAGCCATCAGGGAAATGCACATCAAAATGACATGAACAGTCCATTTTACCTTCATTCAAATGGCTATCATCAAGACCTCAAATAATAATAAGTGCTGGTGAGGATGTGGGGAAGGAGACCTTTACACACTCTTGGTGGGAATGTGAGTCAGAACTGCCACCGTGGAAATCAGTATGGAGGTTCCTCAAAATAGAACAGAATAGAACTGCATACGATCCAGCCGTTCCTCTCTCGGCATACGCCCCAGGAATTTAGCTCGGCACACTATAGAGACACCTGCACACCCGTGCTCCTTGCAGCACTATTTACAAGTGGCAAGTTTTGGAATCAGCCTAGGTGCCTGTCAGTGGATGAATGGGTAAGAGAAAGTGACATTACACACAAAAATGGAGTATTATTCAGCCATAAAAAGAAAAAAGCCATGTCATTTATAGGAAGATGGAAGGGACTAGAGGTCATAATGCTAAGTGAAATAAGCCAGGCTCAGAAGGACAATTGCCACCTGTTCCCTCCAGGTCACGGGGCAGAGAAAACATGATGGGGTAGTTATAATCCAAGCGTGTTATGTGTGTGCACACATCTGCTGCAGTAAAACCCATTCCTCTGCCTAATTAGTATCCTCTAGGAAAATTTTTTAAAAAATTTCAGTACACAATATTTGTGTACTGAAAACCACAAAATGCTGGTGGAAGAAAGGGAATCTGCAGGAATGGAGAGACACACTGTGTTCACGAATTGGAGATTCGAGAGAGAGCAAATGTATCAATTCTCCCATAACAACACGCAAGTTTAAAACAAATTGTATCAAGATCTTAGCAAGTTTTTTTTTTTTTGTAGATGCAGATAAGATTATTCTGAAAGTCACAAAGGAGATGAAATAGCTAAAATATTTTGGAAAAGAAAAAAAAAAAGAGGGAGGATTCGGTCTATGCAGTTTCCCGACAGCACATAGTCATGGTGATCTGGAACGGGTGGCAGAGAGATGAGCAGGAAGATAATGGGATGGAGCAGAGAACCCAGAAATAGACCCACGTAAATATCCCCAGAGGGCTCGCTTCAGCTTCCAGAACATTCCTCACTTAGTGTTAGGCTGATGTGTGCTTATGTAAGGCATCAATTACTCAAAAGCTCTCAGCGTGGAGAATGGTACAAGGTATTGGAGGAAAGAGTCGCCCCCATTTGTCAACCAGGGGACGCACCCAGCTGGAGCGAGGCCCCCGACAGCCGCTGGTCTCCTGCGCTGCTCTGAGCACAGTAGGCTCAAGACCAAGTTGACAAGTGCACTTGGACCTACCACTGTGCCGCGCCTCTTCCAGGGACCCTGCGTCGCAGCCACCTCTCGGGCCCCACGCGGGCCCCCTTCTGGGTCCTTCTTCGGGCTGCCCTGGCGGAGGCCACTTCTGCAGGGTCTCTGGCCAGCTCTGCAGAGGTCCAGCCTGACATCTCTGACTTCAGGCCCCAGGACACCTCGACCTCTGAACCCCAGGGTTCTCGGTGGTCTGCCGGCTGGGCCAGACCTCGGCAGGCCTGCCAGATCCCTCCCCCAAGAGCTGCGAGCACCGGAGAGCCAAGACCCTTCACTAGCCAGTGTGTGTGTGTGTGTGTGTGTGGGGGGGGGGGGTTCCTCCCTTCCTGAGCGGCGTCCAGAGGCTCCACCTGACAGGTCCTCAGGCCAAGAACGGCCACCCCACGAAACTCGGAAAGCAGACACGCAGTGAGGGATGTTTGATATAAGTGTACAACCAACGCTGCGTGGAACACAGGGAGACTCCAAGTATCCTGTGGTCGCCTGAATTTCACGCCCTCTTGGGATTCCTGTGTTTTATTCACGACATCTGGCGATGACTGCTCAGAGAGGGGCCGTGGCTGTGAGGGGTCCCCCCATGACTCTCCCCCCTTCCATCTCCTCTTCCCTGACCTTCGCCTTCCTCCTGGAATCACACCGAGTTACTCCCATTTAAGTCCTTGCCTCAGGCGAATACACTCCAAGAGTCTTCACAGAAGAGAAAGCTGTTTTTTAAAAAGCCAACGCAGAAGTTAAGAAAGCCCTCTTCAACCCACACGTGTGGGCGTTCCTCGGCCCGACATCTGCGCGGGTCACTGTGGTCCAAGTCAGGGCAGGCTCCCTGTCCCCCGCTTTCCCTCTGGGTCTTTGCAACACCCTTTGAAGTCTGAAGGGATATTAACTAAGACCAGTACTTACGTCTAAGCCGAAGAAGCCCTTCAGCCTGGGTAAGTCACCTGTGCCCTACTTTGGCAAAATGTTTTTGAAGTGTTCATCCTGGAGGCCGGAACTCTCCTTTCCAAGACGATGGGGAGGCCTGTGGGAAAGGAGAAGGTAATAAGGCCTCAACCTCCCCAGTGGGCTTGTGTTAGCTTCCAGAACTTTCCTCAGTAGCGATGGGCTGCCACGGGCTTACATAATGTATCAATTACTCAAAAGTTTCATTCAGAGAAATAAATGCATCCACGTTCCTGGGGCCAGATGCCCGCCTTTAGGCAGCTGCGTTCAGATAAGGAATCTGCAAGTTTTGAGGGGTGTCAGCGGATTTCCCCAACTGTGAGACAAGATGGGGCAGAGGAGAAAGGAGAGCTTGTCTGAGAAGCAGAGTGGCTGTCCTGGGTGTGCGTGTATGCATGTGCGTGTGCATGTGTGCATGTGTGCGTGCATGTGAATGTGTGTGCATGTGCATGTGTGTGCATGTGTGTGCGCGCGTGTGTGCGTGTGGTTGTGTTGACTGCTTTCCCTACCTTGGAAACAGAAACTCCTGTGAGATCCAAGTGAAAGTCATTTCTGCTCTCCGTCCATCATCTTGGGCAAGATCATTCTGTTTTGACAGATGCATGATTGTGTTGATTAGCTTTCTGTCACTTTAACAAATCCCCAGATAATCAAGTTGTAAAGAGAAAAGGCTTATTTCTTCAGCGCTCGGTTTTGGAGGCCCCAGTTCATGGCCGGGTGGGCCTGCTGATCAGGCCTGCAGGCGGGCAGGGCCTCAGGGTGGGATCCCGTGGCAGGACAGCACGGTCCCCTCACAGTGGGCAGTGGAAAGGACCCAGAGGAAGGGCTGAGGTCCTCCCGGGTGCAGGGCCATGTCGCCACTGACCTGAGCCTCCCACATGGCGCACCTCACTCGCGTCCCACCACCTCCCCAAACCTGCCTGCAGGGGGCACGCCCTCCGCACCTGGACCTCTGAGGGACACTGGGAGCCCAAGCTCTCGTGTGGCTGCTGTACCTGTCCTGCTGCAGGAGCGGGGGGACTGGCAAAAGCACTTCAGTTGAACTGAAGTCAGTTCTGAAGGGCTTCCTGGCAGGGCGTCCCATCCCCTGTGCACAGGCTGGTCTACCCCTGAGCCCCCAACAGGGGAGGGCCTGCCGGGCCAGCCCAGGCCCACTCCTGTGTCCACTCAACCTCCTGGATTGGGGCCTGGGAGCAGGGCCTGGCCGCTGCATCCAGGGGGCCCTGGGGAGGAGCCCGGGCATCTCTCCCTGTTTGTGCCTCTCTTGTGGGCTGCAGGGCTCCGTTTCCCTCACTCCCTCTTCCCCGGCCTCTTGCACATGCCTCTGTGTGAAGGGGCCTGGAAGTGTTGGGGTGGCTCTGTCCCCTGCTGCACATCCTCTAGGACACCCCGGAGCCCTTCCCCTCGGCGTCAGTGGAGCCTCCCGTCTGGGCGGGGGACAGCATCCTCGTCCCCTCGCTCCAGCTCGAGTCTGATGCATGGTGCTGGTGACAGAGCGGCAGCCAGTCCTCTGCTCCCTGTCCTGAGCCAGTCCTGCAGCCTTCGCCTCACGGCAGCTGCTGCTTTTTATAGCCTCGCTGCCCGAGCGGCGAGTCGCCAGGTGTGCCTCTAAGTAGCAAAATTAGGACTCACTCAGTGCTTCGGTGGTGCCAATTAGCTTCCCAGTGTGAGCGCTGAGATTTTTTCTAATTAAGGCAGGAACAGTCTCTGGGTCTATAATAATCTCATTTAAAGTGTGTCTAAAACATTTCACATGCTTTGTTCAGGAACCTCATTGCGGTCCGTTTTTAAAGCATGTGCAATAGATCTCCGAGGGGCCAGGTCTCTGGCTGGTGATGAGTTCCTGATGTGCCTGCAGCTCCGGGGCACGGCTCCCCTTCGAAAGACAGATGGGGCAGGTGGATTAAGGCAGAGGACGTGACCCCCCGAGTCTTGACCGTGTGTGTGCGGGAGGCCTGCTCCCCGTGGAGAGCGACTGGTGCTTCTCAGGAAGAGGGAGTAAGCGTGTCCTCCGGACCAGGCGAGCGGGCCTCTCTGCCTCCAGGCTCTGACCCCCACCCACAGCAGGAGCTCAGGCTCAACTTGCAAAAGGAATTCGAGTGAGAACCAAGATGCACAGCTGGACCCAGAGACCTGCGGGCGCCCCGAAGCCGCCTCCGTGGCCCCGATGCCGCTCTTTCTGGATCTCCTTCTGACTTTCACTGTGAGCCTTTGTGTGGGGTACGGTGTGACTTTTCAACAGGTGCCATGTGTAATCAGGTCATGGCAATCGGCACGTCCATCACCTCAAACCCGGATCATTTCTTCATTCTGTGAAGATCTGCAACCCGGAGGGGCGGGAGAGCTGGCCACAGGGGGGCCGAGCCTGGTCCTCCGAGAACCTCGGCACGGATTTCCACAGTGGTACTGACTTACCATCCTCCCAAGAGCGCCAGGGCCGCCCTGTCCACACCTCTGCAGGCGTCATCACCATGTGGCTCGTGATGACTGCCACCTGACGGGTGGGAGGTGAAATCTCTGGGCAACTTGGATTTGGATTTCCCCGGCTGCTGTTTCAACGTAAGTTTGTTGGCCCTTTGTGTCTCTTCTTCTGGGAAGTGTCTAGTTCATTTGCCCGCTTAGTGGTTGGGTGAGTTTTTGTTTTGTTTTTTTTTGTACCAGGGATTGAACCCAGGGGCACTGAACCCCTGAGCCACATCTCCAGCCCGTTTTTCCATTTTTGTGTTTTATTTAGAGACAGGGTCTCCCTGAGTTGCTTAGGGCCTCACTAAGGTGCTGAGGCTGGCTGTGGACTCACCACCCTCCTGCCTCATCCTCCTGAGCCGCTGGGATTATAGGCATGTGCCAGCACACCAGGTAGGTTAGTTAGCTTTTGATGGCACATGTTTTGAGTTTCTTATTCAAAATCCTCCCTACAAGCTATTTTTAAATACACAGCCAGTTGTCACCAACAGGGGTGACCCTACCGTGCTGTGGGACAGTGGAAGTCTTCTCCTATTTGACTGTGTCCCTGGCCGTTCGCCCTCTTCCCTCCCCCACCCACGCCGCCCCCAGCTCCCTGTGGCCACGTCCCCCCTCTTCTCCCACAGCTCAGCTCCTCAGCGTCCACCTGCCGGTGGGACCACGGGTCTTCGTCCTTCTGAGTCTGGCCCAGTTCACTTAACATGATGCTCTCTGGTGACAGCGTTCCATCCTTGTGTGGCTGAACAACATCACTGGGTGTGGTCCTTCCATGCACGCGCGCGCGCGCACACACACAAGCGCACTTGCCACAGTTTCTCCATGCACACAGAGGCTGATGGACAGCTGCGTGGCTCCTCACCTTGGCTGCTGTGAGTAGCATGGTGACCATACAGGACCCTTGGCTGCTGTGAGTAGCATGGTGACCATACGGGACCCTTGGCTGCTGTGAGTAGCATGGTGACCATACAGGACGCAGACTTTTCCTCGGCACAGGCGCTTCCTCTCCTCTGGACCCCAGAGTGGGATCAGGTCCCATGGTGGTTCCACTTCTAGCACTTTGAAGAACCTCCACACTGTTTCGCATAAGGGCTGGTGTGTGGCAGCCCCAGGACCTTGGACAGCACCTGGTGGGGGCAGGTGCTGAATTAGTAGTTACTGAATAAGGCTTTTTGAATGAAGTTATGAACTTTCAAAAAAAAAAATGGCCTTGCTTTTACACCCAATGAGACCTCTTTGCAGAAAGGTTTTGGCCCATGTCTCTGACTCCTATGTTGACCTCCTGTGTGACCAGTCCCTGCACACAAGGGCCACTTTCAATCTCCATAACAGCAGGGGAATCCAGGTTCCGATTTCATTATCCATCGACAGGAAGGGCCTTCTGGAAGTCACAAGCCCAGGAAGGTCATCCCCTCCTGGACGGTCAGAGCCCCCACCTGCACCCGCTTGGGGGCCAGTCGAGGTGGCCTTGCTGCCGTCACGTGTCCTCTTGCCACGTCCACCCCTTTGTGGTGGGTGGGACTGGCCACCTGGGTGCCTCTTCATTCCTGCCTATTGCTAATGGGCAGCACCCTGAGTGGGAGGCAGAAGAGCCAAGTGTCCAGACAGCAGCTCCTCAGCTGGTGGTGGATGTGCCCCCTGCAGGAACTGAGCCTCCTGGCCTCTGCCCCTCAGGACCAAGGACCGAGCTGGTGTCCAGCAGGTGCTGCATAAATGCTGGTGCAGTGAGCCCAGAGGCTCCTCGGATGCCACGTGGTAGGGAAGGGCACCGGCGCCCATCCTTCCTGTGGTCTATGAACACGCCATCAGAGGGTCAGTCCACAGCCCGGGGAGCAACACAATGAGCCGGGCGGTTATCGAGCAGAACCAAGCAGCACTTTTTTGGAACCCAGCAGAGAAGCCAGAAGTCACTTGCTTGGGCAGCCGGCATCAATGCCTGAGAGCGGCTGCCCTTTAGGACGTGGAAGACAAATAGGAAAAACTCCGACATTGCAATAAAAATCCCACTGCAAATAACCACGGAGCACCGGGCTGCAGGGGTTGGCGCCCGGCTTCCGGCAGCGGGCGGGGAGGGGGAAGAGCAGGGGCCGGGAAGGGGAGCGTGGCCGAGGGCTGTCTCTTCCCAAGGAGGCTTATCTCCCAATCCATATGTTCCGCTTCTATTTAGAGCTAATTTGCTGCAGCAGGCTCCGTGCAGCCCTGAGGGAGAGGCTGGCTCTTGGGCACCTGGCCAGCTGGGCCGTCACCACCCCGTCCGTTGCATCCAGCCGAAGCCAATCTGACGCGTACTCGGGGCCTGCTGGAGTTCTGGCAGCCCTCGGGGGCTCCTGGGAAAGGCCCAGCCAGGGTCTCTGCGCCTGTCCCCTCTCCTCTGGGTTTTCCGCAGAAGCGTGACGCCTCCCGGAGCAGAGCGGCTTTGGAGGACGCCCGCTCGACATCATGCAGCTTCTTGGGGTCAGGGACTCAGGCAAGGCTCATGCCATGCTGCAGTGGAGGTGTCCCTGGGCCTGGGTCTCATCTGAGGCCCAATGAGAAGGACGGTGGCCGAGTGACAGGCTGTTGGTGGCCTCCGTTCCTGGAGGCGTCCTGGCCAGGGGCCTCTGTTTCTTGCTGGCTGTGGGTTCCTCGTCCTGTGGCCCCTCCAAGTGGGGCCTTATGACAGGCAGCCACGTCCTCAAGGCCAGCGCAGGGGAGTCTTCAGGACATGGAGCCCGACAGCACAGCACTGTGACCCCGGTGACGTGCCCAAGCAGGGTCAGCACCTTGGCTGAACCTTTTAGTTTGGAGGCAGGTTACATGTCCCACCCATGCTGAAGGGCAGTGATCCCCACGGCTAGGGACACAGGAGATGGGGTCACAGGCCACCCTAGGTCTGCAACCACTTCTCTACCCTCCTCACCTCCACTTCAAACTCTCCCCAAATTTCCAAATCTAAACGCCAGCTTTGGCCTAGCTCCAAAATTCCTGCCTTGTGTGAGCAATGCCCCCGGCCATCACCCTGAGAGGCCTGAGGGGGACAGCGAGCCCCGCGTGGGGTGACTCTGCCTCTCATCCGCTTCCCACCTGGGTGGGCAGAAGCGTTCCCTGGATTTCCAGCAGAGGCCATCTTGCCTGCTCTCCCTGGTCTCCCAGCCAGCCGTCCACAAGCCCTGCAGGCTCAACCTTGAAGCCATCTGTGTTCTCGCCCTGGATGCCCATCTCCTGCCCCGTGCTCCCCCCCGCCCAGCCCGCTCTGCCTGGACCTGGAGCCTGCCCATGGGCTTCAGGCAGCCAGTGTGCTTCTGCGCTGGGTCCCCAGAGTCCCTCTTCAGCTGGGCCCATGTGTGATCCCCTAAGGACTGTCCTCCCCCAGGATCGCTCCCTGGCCGCCATCTTTACTCTAACAGGTACAGCCTTTCCATCCCTGCTCACCCTTCCCGACCCTCACTGGCCTCTGGGGGCTCCTCCCTGGGGGCTCTCCCTGGCAGCTCCGACTGGCCACAGTGCGAAAGGGGGCTCCCGCCCTTCCCGGGTCTCTGCTCACACCTGGTTCTCAGGGAACCGCATCCCACACAGGCCACGCCCTCTCCCGGCCAGACCTGCTGACCTTCCTCGCTTCTCTCTAGAACCGCAGTCCTTGTGTCCACGTTCACAGCTGCCTCCTGTGGGCAGGCCACTCCACGACGGCAGGGGCGTGGCCCACCAGCCCTGGGTGGGGGACATACCGCCTGGTCCGGCCAGGGCAGCCCAGCTGGACGGCTGACCACTCATGAAGGCTGAACCACCCTGGCTCTGCCATTGTCTCTGAGGGCAAAGGAGGGTCCTCTCATCCCTGCTGTCATTTGCAGATGGCGCTGGGGGGTGGAGGGGGCGTCTGCACTATCCCCCCGCCTAAGCTCTCCGAGGTCTGAAGTCCAAACTGCCGTTTTAATGACCGGTTCTCCTCCTGCTCCGTTCCTGCTCCCCTTGTCTGGCAAGGTGGGGGCACCTGCCACGCTGGTACATCACGCTGCCGTGACTAACGCTTCACCAGCAAATGCCTGCTGGGCAGGAGGTGGCTGTCCCCGAGTCCCGCTCTCAGCAAAGCCACACAGTGACGATGGCGATGGGCACGGCCCTGGTGATGGGGAGCAAGCGGCAGCCTCTAGATGCAAACCCCAGCTGGCTCCTGCCAGCTGGCTCCCCACACCATGCCCTGGCCCTCGCCTAGTCCACTGTCCTCACAAAACAGGACAAACATGACGCCCACGCCAGGGCTGGGCGGAATGTGTGGGTCCGTGGACTCTGGAGTGTCCAGCATGGTGCCCAGCATGTGGCAGGAGCCCACGAACAGCTCAGAGGGGTGTGCCTGGGAGACGGGGGTACAGGAAGGAGCCAGACCCCTCTTCTGCCCTCAAAGAGCATTTTTACTCTAAACTCACTTCAGTGGCCGGGGAAACTGCTGTGGTCTAGCCAATCACCAGGTCGCCAAGCACAGGGTGGAACTTGATGGTGATGGTGGACTTCCGTTGGGTGTTTTCTAGAACATTCCCCCACACCCAGTGAGGGCCTGCTCCCCACAGCACTCTCCAATGGATCTTCATGTCGTGTCTAGGCACTTAGTGGGGCTGCGAGGGAAGGGGTTGGCCAACAAATCCTTTCTGCTTTGGATTCAGCAGGTTGGGGTCCCCAAACTTTGAAGATCGTGTTTGGGAGCCGTGCTTTCTGGCAAGGTCCCGCGGCTGCGGTGTGGAAAAGCTGGAGTGAGAAGAGGCGGGTGTGACCTCCCGCCTGCCACCTCCGCCTCCCCACCCAGGGCTTCTGACAGCGCGAGCCGTCGCTTCCCGGGAGAAGGAGGATCTGCGGAGATGCAGAGGGCATCTTCAACAACCGCGTCGTGAGAAACGACGTTTGAGCGGCAGCTGCTTCCTGAGTGGCAGCACCAGGAGATTAAACCTCCATCGAAACAGTCTGAAGAGTCAAAATGTGGGGCCCAGACCCTGGTGGGACAGCAGCCCAGAGGGGCCAGCACGGTGCTCAGCAGCTGGAGGGGGAGAGGCGGCCGGCTTCCCCAGAAGGAGGCTCAGCTGTGCCCATTCAGTGCATTTTTCTTAATTTCCTTAAACCTGGCCCGATTCCACCTTAAATTAATGTTAAACAGCTTTATTAAGGCAAATTGCCTCGGATCTCAGGCTCTCCAGGAGCTGGCATGCTGTAGAAGGCTCCGGCGGCTCCCCTTTGGTTCCAAAAGCACTTTGTGTTGTTTTAAACGTTGGGGGGCCTCGAGGTGGAGAGTTTAATACCCACGATGATTAGCTGCTGTTCCCTTTGTCAGAGGTTCAATTGCTCACAGTAGGACTGCTGCTAACAGGTGTACCGCGAACCCCTCCCTTCCACGGGGCTTGGTAGCCAGCTCGTTATGAGATGCAGAAATCACATCATCAACTCAGCACTTCCTGTTCCTGTTAGAAGAGAGGCCTCTGCAGCAGGCCACCCCAGCCCACCATGTGCCAGCGGCTGACGGCCTCCCTCCCCCGCGAGCCCAGGTAGACAGAGGTCCTACGCCTCCTCCAGCAACTAGGCCACCGGCAGGGTGGAGGGCCACAGTGGGCCAGAGAGCAGAGCTTCGCCACCTCGTGCTCCATCACAGAAAGACTGCCAACGTGCTGGTGAGACGCCTCCACGGTCTCCATCAAAGTCACTCTCCCTCTCCGCTCGGGGTGGCCTGCTGGCTGACCAAGGTGCCCGCTGGGATCCCATCAGCCCAGCTAGAGGACCTCATTTAAAAGGCAGGATGTGTCTGCGTGCGCGAGGCTGGACGAACACCGGGGTGTGCATTTGTCTAGGTGGGTGGGCGGAGCTGCAGACGGGTGGACCTGTGTGTGTGTGTGTGTGTGTGTGTGTGTCTACATGGACATATGGTGAGAGGGCAGGTGGACATTCAGTGTGTACATTTGTGTTTACACTCGAGGTGGATGGAGGGATAGATGCGCTTCTGTGTGTGCAGATGGTGGACAGACAGACGTGTCCACGTGTGCGTGCGCACGCTCCTAACTCACGCCTTTCCTCTTGACCCCTGGGCACTGGACCCACAGCAGTGCTGCCCAGCTCCTCCTCCTAGTGGGAGCCACCTTCTCCGAGGCCTTGGAGGGCGGATGGCTGGGTGACCTGGAGCAGGCCTCTCTGGCCGGTGGGTAGGCAGAACCGTGCCCTGAGAGTCGCCACGGGGCCCAGCTGCTGGGGACGCCCCTGGCCCACCCACAGCTCTTCCCGTTTTTGAACGACGTGATTCCAGGAGTGCGCACGTCACCTGCGGTGGGCAGGCAGAGTCCACCTTCCTTCCCCAGGTAGGTGGTTGGAGTCCACTCTCTGGCTACTCACGTTGTCCTAACTTGTGGGTCCTTGGGGATTTGGGCTGGGCACCTCCTTTAAGAGCCTGGGAAGGCTGAGGCTCCCTCCCTGCCACCAGTGCCATGGCTGCCGGCCTCGGCCATGTGACTCTGCACTTGCTCTCTGAGCTGCCAGGCTGCTCCCTTGGTAACCCAGGGCCATACCTTGGCATCACAACCCCTTCTCCCTCACTGAGGACGCAGAGTCCAGAGCAAGGCAGTGAACGAAGGCGTCCTGAGCAGATCTCCCAGCTCTTCCACACCCTCTGGCTGCCCCTGCTCACCCCATGACCACTGCCTCTGCGAGGGCTCTCTCCCCCGTAGCCCACAGCAGCCCACAGCAGCCCACAGCAGCCCACAGCAGCCCACAGCACCCCACAGCACCCCACAGCACCCCACACCATGGGCTTCATAAAGAAACCAACCTGCGTTTTCTTTCCCATCTTCATGGCCTCTCCTCAGCCACCACGGCCCCCCAGGGTCCTCAGGCTCCTTCACCTGTGGACCTCAAGGGTCCACTGTCCTGTGGCCACTGCCTCCGCAGCTTCCTGGGCTTTGCCACCATCTCACAATGGAGGACCCACCTGACCCAAGTCAGGTCCTCTCACTGTCCACAGCCCGAAAACCTCAGCCAGGAAAGAGTGGCCGCTCGGGTGCTGAAGGCCATCCTATTCCACGTGCTCCCGGGAGGGAGGACTCATGGAGGCCGACTGAGGGCCGCTCCTCCCAGAAGGCCACGCACAAGACCAGCCTGGCCTCACGCGGTGTCCCAGGCCCTGCTGTGGAGGCCACGGGCTTCCCTCAGGAGCTCACAGGCCCAGAGCGCAGACCCGTGCGTGGCTGATCCCCGTCAGGGTGAGCGGGGCCGAGAGGTGGGCAGCCAGTCCTAGGGATCCTGGACTGTGGGCAGCCAGTCACAGTCCCTCCTCACGGTGGGAGGAGGGCCGAGGGCTCGTGGGGATGAGACCCTGGGAGGGGCAGGAGTGGAGGCTCTGGGGAAGAGCCAGGAATCCCAGGTGGCAGGGGCGGACCTGGGCCGGAACCATCCGCGGGACCCGGCCACACACCAACGTGGGCATCGGTTGCAGTTCAGAGGACAAGGGGTAGTTGGTGGGGCTTTGCTGTTTTAGGACTTAATCTCTGTTCAAAGTGTTGCTCCGAGTTGCAGTTTATGCTGTATTTACCACGCTCATGACTCTAATGATTTCACTTCTAGAGCCATTTTTCTTCCTTGGAGAAACATATACTCAATCTTGTAAAGAAAATCAATGAGAATGTTCAAATCTGTGCAAATGAATCCAGTGGGTGGGTCAATATCCCAGCTGTTGGCTCCACCTGATGAGCTGGGTCTCTCCTGGTTCAGGAGCAAGGCCCTGGGGTGGGGGCATGGCTCCACCTGTTCCCCCAGACCCAGCCTCAGCTCCCCCAGAGCCCAGGCAGACGGCGACCTCCGGAGGACCGAGCACGGCTGTGTGCCCTCCCATTACCAACTCTCCACCATTTCAGACTTCATTTTCCATGATCAATAACCCGAGTTTAAAAAACAGATTCTCGGAGGCTCTTAATCTATATTCTTGTGCTTTAAATCGATAACCAATCACCGCCGGAGCTCATGTGAGCCTGGTGAGCTGCTCCGTGACCTTGTGGTCCGCTCAGCCTCAGGGCCAGCAGAGCACGGGCAGGGCGCTGGGTTCTCAGGGCTCCAGGCCGTCTCCACAGTGACCAGAGGACCAGGACCACAGCCTCTCCTCAAGTCCATCGCACCCAAAGCTGACATGAGCTCTTCAAGGTCCATTGCTACCCGTGATGCCACGACTCCATTTCCCGACGCTTTACCCACACTTGAAAGTACATCCTACGTGCGTAAGGGGAATTCTTGATTTCTTTTAAAATTCATTTATTTATTAAAAAACTTAAGAAAAAATATGCAAAATGGTGTCTGGGGAAAGCAGTGGCTCAAAAAACATTTGTGAAGCAAACTGAACTCCCAGAAGCTTGATGCTATGAACCGACTTGCTCCCCTCCCCGGGGGACGTCTAGCTCCCTGGGGACACACCCTCGTCAGATGCAGGGTCTCTACAAAAGTGATGGGGTAAAGTGAACCCTTAGGGAGGGTCACAGCCCGCGATGCCTGGTGTCCTTACAAAATGAGGAGATTTAAGACATGGGCACAGAGGACACAGGGAGAAGATGCCACCTACAAGCCACAAATGGAGGTCCCTCTCTACACCTGCCGCACTTGGACCCGGGTCCAGCAATGGCTTCTGCTGCTGCTGGCCACTTGGTGCACACGGTTCCGGAAGCACTCGCCACGGCTGCACCTGCTGAGTGGGGAGGCCGTGGAAGCCCTGGGGCTGTGCTCAGGAGAAGGTGGCAGCAGGCGTCTTGCAAGAACATGTACCAAGGGCTTCCAGATTCCATCCCACGAATCCTCAAAGACCCCGGGAGCAGGTGGCACTGCCAGGCCCAGCTTGTGGGCGAGGGCACTTGTCTCGGGGATGCTGTCCCAGCAGGGGATGGGGACAGCCATCTGTCCAGAGTGTGCTCTTGACCGTGGAGCTGCCCTGCCTCACTCCAGGACCTGAGAGTGTGCTGGGAGAGAGGCTGTGTGAGCGGGGAGCCTGGCTTCCTTGGGAGACCTCGAGCCTGCACATCCTCCTCTTGCCAACACCTGTCCCCGTACCCAGATCCGAGGGCAGCAGCGCATCGAGGGGCCAGAGACTCAGTCTCCAGTGAAGAAGCAGGGAGGGGCCCCGTCCAGGCCAGGCACCGGGGCTCAGAGAGACGCCTGGAACATGGCACGTGTGGGTGCAGGGCCAGGACGGTGGTCCCCAGACTCCAGGGAACTTACCGTCAGGTGGATGGAAGTGGGAGGCACATCAGGGCTGGCGTCACAGAGGGAGAGCAGCCCAGTGCCCAGTGCCCAGTGCCAGGTGCCCAGTGCCTGGGCTGACGTGACAGCCCAACACCCTCCTCCTGACACCCCCTTTGGCCACTGAGGAAGCGTGAGGTAAGCACCCCACTTCCTCCAATGCCAAGAGACTTCCCTGAGTTGCTAACAGAGGACTCACGGGTGCCAGGCCCTCTCCTCTGTCCACCTCTTGTTACTCCTAATTGTTTTCACTGACTCCAAGGTAAGCACAGATGGCCCCTGGCTAAGGACCATTTTATAACTTAAAGTGGCACAAAAGTGTGTGTGTGTGTGTGTGTGTGTGTGTGTGTGTGTGTGCAACCCTCCTAGAAAAGCACTCGCTGAGTGACGCGAGGTGCTCAACACTGGATCATAAAGTTGGCTTTGGGCCAACGCTGCCCAACTGTGGGACAAAGTGTTCTGAGCCCGGTCGGCTGGGCTCAGGAGGCTGGCCCAGGTGCATGTGCACAAGTGCCCTGTTGTGTTTTCAGCCTGTCACGGGTTTGTCAAGCGATGACCCCCTGCAGGCTGAGGAACAGCTGAATTGCCACTGGGCCCACTTTAAAGATGAGGCAGCAGAGGCCAGAGAGTGAAGCTGTCTGCCCAGGGACCCCTGGCCAGCGTCCACACAAACACTGCCTCCCGAGTTTCTGGTTCTGTTTAGTCAGTGATTTTGCTGCGGTGACTAACAGCCCCAACCAGAGTAATTTTAGGGGAGGAAAAGTTTATTTAGGGGCTCACAGTTTCAGAGGTCTTAATCCATAGACACAGGCTCCGCTCCTCAGGGCTCGAGGTGAGGCTGAACGTCACGGTGGGAGAGGGCGGCCGAGGGAAGCAGCTCACAAGATGATCCAGAAGCAGAGAGAGACTCTGCTCACCAGAAACAAATACATACCCCGAACCCCACCCGATTCCCACCTCCGCCAGCCACACCCACCAATCCAGTGACGCTCAGTTGGTCCCTGACGGAGGATCATTAATCCACCGACTGGGTTAAGGCCCTCTCCACCCCATCATCTCTCCTCTGAGCCTTCTTGCATTGTCTCACGAGTGAGCTCCTGGGGACCCCTCACATCCTAACCATGACAGAGCCCATCTCCTGGCTCTGGCCCAGGACATAAGATGCGCTGTGCTCCCCGCAGGGCCACCTGGTCTCCTCCCCGAAGGGGACACGGTGGTGGAGACTTGATCCCACATACAGCCCAGGAGTGGAAGCGGAGTCAACCAGGATTTCAGATTAAGAGGACACGCTGAACCCCTGTTAGGTGGCATGAGGCTGTTTTCAGAGGCCAGTAAAATTGCATGGCTATTTCCTGAGACAGGATTTAAAGAGAGAGAGAGCCTTTGGCTCTCAGACTTTCCAGGCCCTGTGTGAGCCCAGACTCCAGGAGCAAGGACCCTGCTCCCGCGCAGGCCTAGGAGAGGGGCAGCTACGGCTCCCGAGCAGCCACAAGCTCAGACACTGAGGTGAACAGCAGCCAAGTCTGTGCTAGCCCAGGGCTGCAGGTCGGGAGTGTGCCCTGTCTTCTGCTGGGTCTGAGCCGCTGGAGGGGCGTCTCTGGGGAGGGGCTCTGGAGGAGGAGGCGTGAGAGCCTGGGTCAGAGGGAGCCTGGGTCATCGGCCTCCACTCCCCTCTCCAGAGCCTCCAAGGTGCAGGCAGGTGAGCACAGCAGGCCTGGCAGCCTGGTGGCCTCCTGGGCATGCGGTATGTTCAGGTGCCACCTTGGGCCTCCAAGGACAGGCTGCTCCTTGTTCTCACTTTCTCTTTCTCTGGCTGAAACGGAAGCTTCTAGACCTGGGCTTGTGCAGCCTCCAGGAGCTCAGCCCCCAAGTGCCCCTGGGAGGCTACGCAGCTGCAGGAGAGAGGCCACTTCCGCCAGCGCCAGGCGGGAGATGGAAAGTGCACCGTCCCCCCGGCTGGCACTAGTTGGTGCCTGTTGTTCGCCGCAGTCCGCGTGGGATCATCAATAAAGACGTCTGAGCCGCTGATGGCTCCTTCTGCCCGTTCTGAAAGTCGTGGGCCCTCACGCGCACTTATAAAATCGCCAGTCACTTTCCAGAGCTTAAGATGATTTGGAGCAGAAAACGGTTCTCTGGTTTGTCTCCGGAACCAGTCAATAAATCTGACAGACGTCCCTGAGTTATGGCTGCAGCGTGGGATCCGCAGAGCGCACCAGCGCCCGCCGGGCTCCTCGGAGGGACTCACTGTCTGGAGGAGGGACTGGAAGGCTGTGGCGGCTCTGGGTCAGTGGGAGCCTGGCTTCCTGCAGGGTGACCTGCGTGGTCAGGCTCAGGGCGGGCAGGAGGGTTCCCTGGGAGCTAACAGCCAGGAGGGGCTGGAGCAGAGGTGGAGTCCAAGCCCTGACCAGGAGGGTCCAGCTGGGCCCACGGGGAAGCCACCCTCCTCCTCACCCCGAATCCACTGGGAGCACAGGAGGAAGGAACGGGGATCCACGTCCAGCCCAGCCCAGCCTGCCCGCCACCGGCCACTGGAGCTTCCTCAGGGGAGAGGCCATCGGTGGACAGGCGGCGTCCAGTATCAGTAGCCCACTCCGGGCACAGACAGGGCCCGGAGGAGCCCAGGAGGATGGGGGCCGTGCAGCCAGCTCTGCCCACTGTGGCAAAGCCCCTGAGGAATGGACTAGAAAGGACGTTTCAGTCCACGGTCTGTGACCCCGCTGCCCTGGACCCCGCTGCCCTGGCCCAGGGCGAGGCAGAGCCTCATGGTGGAGGAAGACTGCTTCCCTCAGGGTACCAGGACGCAGGGAGGGAGGGAGGGAGGGACAGGGAGAGGCTCGGGACAAAATGGAAACCACAAAGGTATGTCCCCCGTGACCTCCTTCCCCAGCCACCACACCTGCCCACGGCTACCACCCAGTTAGTCCATCAAGTGGATTAATCCACTGTCCAGGCCTCAGCTCTCGTGACGGATCCCCTCACCTCTGATTATCCCTGCATGGTCTCACACGTGAACTCCCAGGGACACCTCGCATGCAGACCATGGCAGCCACTCCCCCCAGCACCTAGCCTTCAGTCTCGAGTCTTTGGGGACATTTTAGATCCAAAGTACATCAGAGGCCTGTGAGACCTGGGGACAACCAACGTCAGCAGGAATGTGATTAAAACAGACTCACAGAGGAATGTCCAGAAACCCTGCACATGTCCACTGGGAGAAACCTGGGAGGTGGCCTGAGCCACGTGCTCGGCTCTCGCCACAGGTGGAAACAGCCCAGACGACCACCCACAGGGGCTGTGGACAAGAGCAAGGTGCCTTGCACTGTGGAATACTATACAGCTGTGGAGGTGGGAGAGTGGCAGATGCACAGCTCAGCCTGGATGATCCGGCTGAGAGGGAAGTTACAGAGGAGTACACACTGTTCATTCCCCAAACGTGTAGATCTAGGGCCTTGTAGGTGCCAGACACTCTTCTAAGCCCTGGGACACAGCAGTGACACACACACACCCTGGCCTTCACAAAGCTTGCATTTAGTGGAAATAAACAAGAAGGAAGCAGTCTGCAGGAGTCGGGTGGGGATCCTAGTTCTGAGGGCACAAGGCAGGAAGGGTCACCATTGAAGTCAGTCTCACAGCCTTACGGACGTGAAGAAGGGAGCGAGTGGACTACGGGAGATTGCCAAGAGCATTCTGGGCACAGGAGTCGGCCGGTGCAAAGGCCCCGGCGTGGAAGCACACTACGGAATGCTGGGGAGTAGCAAGAGGCCTGCAGGGTGAGCACAGTGCCTGAGGCACAGAGGAGCAGAGGCAGCGCCGGGGATGGAGGCCCAGCAGCTTGCAGGCGGAGGCAGAGGGCAGACCCGAGGACTCTGAGGCTTGGACTCCACCATGTCCATGTTTTCAGCAGAAGAGAGGCCAAGGCCCCAAGAGGGAAACCGTGGCATCCCGCAAGGGTTCCACAGCCAGCGGGAGCCGGCGGAACTCCACGCTGTGGACCCCGGGGTGTGCAGTGACACCCGAAGGAAGCAAGGGACCAAGATGTGGAGGACGCAGTCTCCCTCGGGCAGGAGAGAGGCGATGAGGCAGCACTGGACGGAGCCCCGGGGCGGTTCCTCAGCTTGCAGGGAACCCATCCTCTCGCCACCTCACGGGCTCAGGAGATTTTCCGCAATGAAATCGTCCCCTGGAGTCCACTGACACGTCCAGGAGCAGGTACGGCTTCCCACGAGGAAGAAGAAAGCCGCGTGAATCACTCAGTCCCACAGGTCAGACCAAGGGCCGGGTCGCGGGAAGCCACGAGGGGCGGCCTGCAGGCCGGCTGCCACACGGCCGGGGGAGGGTGAACAGGGACGTCCCCACTCCTCTGGGTGGGTGGGCCACCCCCTCTGCCCCTGGGTCCCCCAGGAGCACCCGCCGGCCTCTGGTGTCTTGGCGAGTCCTGGGGTGGGGTGTGGTCATGGCCACCAGGCCTTCAAAGGGACGGAGAGGGGCTGGGGAGAGTCTCCAGGGACTGTGGTGACAGGGCGCCACAGCCCCGGGGCTTCTGACAACAGAGACACGCCCACAGGTCTAGAGACCAGAGTCCAGGACCCAGGCGTTGGCAGGTTTCACGTCTGCTGAGGGCCTTTCTCCTGGACAGCTCCTCCCGGCCATGTCACCGAGCTCTCTGGGGCCTCTCTTGTAAAGTCCCTAAGCCCACTGATGACTCCACCTCAGGACTTAACCACCTCCCGGAGCTCACCTCTTCAGCATCACCGTGGGGTCAGGGTGTCAACGGCTGGATCTGGAGGGGGCACAGGCATTTAGGACTTGGCAATGGGACTTGGCAAGTTACGGGCCTAGCTAGGGACACTAGAGAATTCCCAAGAAACGGGTGCAATCTGAGCTTCCGCCAGGGCCGCCAGGTCCAGCGAGCGGCCCCCTCCGTGGCTGAGATGAAGATAACCGGCCAGGCGGGCAGGCGCTTCGAGGGCTTGACCCGCTCCCTGGCAGCCTGATTTCCGCAGCCCGGGGAATCTGCGCTGACGCAGAAGGACGCTGACCCGCAGGACACAGCGCCAGCGTGGAAACGCGTTTTGCCGGATTTGAAATTCCTCCAACGCTCCCGTCATTTCAGGAGATGGAGACGCCCCTGGCTGTTTGTAATTTAAGCCAATAAGTGAAGCTCTCTCTTGATCCCAGACCCCCTCTGAACCGAAAAAGGGCAGCCATAAATATAATTTGATAAAAGGTGTCAACTTTTAATAAAAACAGATGTCACCAACTTTCAAGTGCTTTCATTTCTGCGTCCCTGGGACTTGTTCCAATTTCATAATGTTGTCAACTCCAAAATGAATTACCTTATATAAGATAAAGTAAGATGCTCGGAGAGTTTGGAGGAACTGTTTTGATTGGGGACTTTACCCCACAGTGAAAACTGCTCGATCTGGGAAATCTTCCCACCTGTGGTCGCGGTCCACAAAATCTTTTCAGAAAAATCCATCAACTGGGGGATCTTTCAGCTTCATGGTGCACTAGGGGGCAGGGGGTCTGGGCCAACACAGCCCATGTGTCTATTAAAGATGTGACACGAGTCCCACAAACAGTTTCCTTGCGGCTGCTCACCAGCCCCTACTCCCTCCCCGAATTAAGCTGCCAAAGACGGTCCTGGTAAGTAGGAGGAGGGCCGGGTGGAAATCTTGCCTCTTACAGACCGGCGGGGCCAAGCCTGCGCAGGTGCTCAAGGGGAGCGTCCATCAGAGCCTGGTCGGATGTGGGAGTGTTTTGCACTCACAGGACGCGTCCATGGGAGAGCCCAGTGGGACCAAGGCAGAGCAAAGCCCAGAGTCAGGGAACATGGGTTGAATACAGGGCACCCTACCTGGGAGGCCTGGGGCCACTCCCAGCCCCATCTAGGGATGGCCACTGTAGTGGTAAGGCCTTCCGATGGGATGAAGGGAGGTACAGGTGGACAGGTGGACCAAGCGGGTCTCAGAAAAGCCTGGTGTGGATTGGCAGGTACCGGCTGAGACCCGGCCAGGGTGGCTGTGGCCGGCCCCCTCTGTCCTGCAGATATGGCCTCCCTGAGGCTCAGGGCTCTCTGCCTTCTGTGCCGAGGGTCTTCCTCCCTCCCCTCCCTCCTGCTCACGTGCGTTTTGTTTCATTTTCTCAATTAGGCCTCAGAGTCTTCTGGTGTCCCACCTCGGGAATCCTCGCTGTCCTGGAAGAAGCCACTCCTCCGCTCACTCGCTCTCTCTCTCTCTCTCTCTCTCTCACCAGGGACTGTACCCAGGGGTGCCTAACCACTGAGCCACATCCCCAGCCCTTTTTATATTTTATTGAGAGACAGCGTCTCACTGAGTTGCCCCCTTGCTAAGTTGCTGAGGCTGGCTTTGAACTCTCAATCCTCCTGCCTTGGCCTCCGCAGCCGCTGGGTCTTTTCTTTTTTTTGACAGTCTTCTCCTCACGGTCTTTCTGCACCATTTTGTTTTACAGATTAAGAAAGATGTTCGTTTTTCATATGAACCATGTCTGCACACAGACTGTGCAGGGACAGACGTCTGTACACCAACGCCATCTCATCTTCCACGTGGCTTTGGGCTGACGCGGTTCTTTCTCAGTGTCTCTCCACAGCAGCCCCTCCCCACACAGGTCTTGGCACCTGCCGCCTGCTGTGCGCCATCCTGGGCCTTTTGGGGGACCCATGAGATGGTAGATGGCACCTTGGGGTCTGCAGGGAATCCCTTCCAGGACCCCACAGGTGTCAAAACCCAGGGGTTGCTCCTGCACCTCAGATAAAATGGTGCAGGGTTTGCATATGACCCGTGTGGTCCCCAGACTTTCCACCATCTCCAGGCGACTGACCGTGCCGAACAGGATGTAAACACCGTGCAGATAGAAGCTGGGCTGCACTGCTGAGGGACGGTGACAAGAAGAAATGTGTGCCCGAGGCTGGTGCAAAGGAATCTTTCTTTTTCCCTTGAGGCCCAGTCTCACTCTGCCGTCCCATCTGGTGTCCACCTAGGGAGATCCAGTGACCCTGCCTCAGCCTCCCAAGTACCCGGACCACAGCGTGTGCCCTCCACCAGGTTGCTACCGCAACCCACGATGGGGTGAGCTTGTGATGGGAACCCACGGCTCCAAGGGCCGACTCTCAGGCATCTGCTGCTCCACAGCCACCCGAGCGTCTCCTGCTGAACCCTGCGGCACCTCGAGGAAGCTCCTGGGCTTTCCACTCTTACGTGAAAAGAACCCCAGGGACAGAGAGGTGGCTGTGTGACAGGCCACGGTAAGTGTAGGGACATTACACCCAGGAGGTGCCATTGTCAATCATGTTGTGGATTCTGATCACATCATGGGCACTTCCCTGGGAGTTGCTGCTCTGTTCAAGTCACCGTGCACTGCAGAGACCGCCTGGTCCAGTCACTTGGGTGGCCGCAGGGTGCCCCACCCCATCTGAGGGCCACCTCAGAGTCTACTCGCATCCCACTGTTGGGCGCTCCCTTTAGGGCTTTTGTACCTATGAGCATGGGAAGGGAAGGAGGGAGGGAGGGAGGGAGGGAGGGAGGGAGGAAAGGAGGGAGGGAGGGAGGGAGGGAGGGAGGGAGGGAAGGAGGGAGGGAGGGAGGAAAGGAGGGAGGGAGGGAGGGAGGAAAGGAGGGAGGGAGGGAGGGAGGGAGGGAAGGAGGGAGGGAGGGAGGGAGGGAGGGAGGAAAGGAGGGAGGGAGGGAGGGAGGGAGGAAAGGAGGGAGGGAGGGAGGGAGGGAGGGAGGGAGGAAAGGAGGGAGGGAGGGAGGGAGGGAGGGAAGGAGGGAGGGAAGAAGGGCCGGAGGGAGGGGCGGAGGGAGGGAGCTCCTGACGTGGGGCGGGGGCAGGTGCAGGAGGACATAGAGCCTTAGGTGATGCACCTCAATCCTTAGGTAAGGTTTTTCTTTTTATTGAAAAAATCTCTATAAAAATTATAAATGACACCAAGACCCAGAAAAAAGCAGAAAACTTGAAAAGACCAATCATAAGAGTAAAGGCTGGAGAGGAGCCCAGAGGACTGTGGAAAGAAACAGAGACTGAAGAAGCTCCAGGTAAGGTCTGTGGTCCGTGGAGCAGACCCTCCAGGAGAAGGGGGGGGAGGAGCCCTACCTGGTGTCCCTCCTCGGTGCTGCCTCGTGCGATTTAGGAGAACCAGCCCACCTGCTCTGATTCAAACCAGTACTGCCAGCCCCACGTACGGCCGCCCCGTCCTGGGAGGAAGCCCTGGCCCAGGGTTCCAGGAGCGCCCTTCCCTATACACAGGTGTAGCCTCCCTCGGACCCCCACCACAGGCCCCTGAGTGAAGCCACAGCAGGAAGAGGAGAGCAAGGAGGTGCAGAGGCCCCCTGCTGGGGCGCAAGTGGCTCTCCCCGCGATGTAGCAGGTCCTGCCCAGCAGGGCCAGGAAAACCGGCCACTAAAACAAGCGGGTTCAACCCCCAAATGGAAAGATGCACGGTTGATTTTTTTAAAATCTACCACCACCGTTTTTTTCCTGAAAACATTGAACAATGGAAAACAGGCTACGGAAGGAGCCTAGGAAGACAGCTAACAAACTCCACATAGAAGACACTAGTTAAATGTGAAAAGGTGAACTCATTCCAAACAAGCATCAGACGCGGTCTGAAGGGCGAATAGCCCCACAACATCCTTCAATCATGATCATTAATACTATGATAGAACCATCAACAGTATCCTGCATTAAAATCAGAAAACAGGGTACCGTTTGAATACTGTTATTCACTGACATAGTAGGAGAAAAAAAATCTTAAAATCAGGATCAAGAGGAAGTAAGACTGGTTTTCCTTGGGTTACAGCTGCATACCTGGAAGGTTCCGGGGACTCAGAGGCAGAGCAAGCCCACCCGGGTCAGTGAGGAGCGGTACTGGGTGCACAGACAGAGTCAGCAAGCCGCCCCCCTGGGCTTCTCTCTGTCCTGTAGGTGATTGGGCCACAGAGGTGAGGGCCTACTGTGCTCCCACCTGCACTAATCTGTTCACCTGGGTCTGACACATGCCCTGCCCACACCAGGAGGCAGATGTGCTCATGGTCACCACGTCCAAGATGAGGGACGAAGGCCCAGGGATGAAGGACCCAGACGAGGCCCAGGGGGAGGTTGGGAGCCGCAGTCTGATTTGCAGATTCTTGCTCTTCAGCCCCCAGGCCGTTGCCTGTCACGTGGAGTGGAAGTGGGCGAACTGGGCTCAATCCCGGATCGCCCTTGCCTCTGTTATGTACACGGACACACATGTGCTCGCTCACTCGAGTGAGCAGTGGAGTCCCCTCACAGAGCCGAGGGTCTCAGGGCCTCTGCCTCTGTCCCCAGCACGTGTCCTTCTGCACCCCACATCACGACACAGAGATGCCGACACCCATGTTCTCAAGCACACAGATGGGGCGTGTGTCTTGTCCACTTCCTGGACCTCCTCCGCGTCCCCTGCCTGATGAGCATAATTCTGTCCTTCGGGGTGCCTTCTCAGACACAGCTGCAGAAACCCGTTATGCATCTGACCTTAGGGACTGGCATTTGTACTTCTCTGAGAAAGGAGGGACACATAGTTCTATTTTAATTGGTGTTGTCAGGCGCTTTCTGATGGCTCAGAAGCCTCGTCTCCACCAGAGGCCAGACTGCTCTCCGGGTGCCTTGCCAACCATGGGTGCTAAAGCTCGCCGGGGCTTTAGGTCTGATTGTCACACGGAGATGTTGCATTTCTCGGGCTGCTAATGAGTGTGTGTCCCCACTTTTGAATGTCCGGGCCTTTCTTGGATGGATCGCCTTTCCATCCGCCTTTCAGACGCGGTTGTTAACCCCTCGCCTGCCGCCTCGTCGCCTGGGCTGGGAACTCTCCCTCCTACTTCTCTTGGGACTGGATCAGAGCGGGTTTCCAGTCTGCCCTCTGGGTTCCAGGCCTGTTTGCGTGACCCTCCCTTGGAGACGCACCGCGCCTGGCAGCTGCCATGGATCCATCGGGAAGCTTCGTGGTAGGCACCTGGGGGCAGAGCAGCCCACTGTCCTCCAGGAAGACGGCCGTGCCCACCCACCACTTCCCGGTCCACGCGCTCAAGCCCAGGGAAGGAAATGGAACCTGCACCTGGATTCCCTGCTCAGTGGCTCCGGAAGCCCTCTGTGGGAGTGTCCTCCAGTCTGCTCCAAGACCCTCGGGGCCTCCTGCTGGTTTTCTTTTCCACACACCCCTGGGCCGTTCCCACTGCTAATTCATCCACATGGGAATCTCAGGACTGTTTCTTCTAATGTCCAAAATGACCCCCCAAGTCATGAAGCAAACAACCAGCAGAGACCACTCTGTCTCCCTCTTACATGAACAGTCTCGTGTGGCTTGTGTTCCCGCGTGTGCGGAGGTTGGTGCTCTCGTGCGTGATGGGCAGTGCTCTGCCTCTGAGCCACGCCCGGCTCCCCTGGGCTGTTTTGGTGGCTGATGCGTCTCGGAGCTCCCTGGCCACATAGGGAAATGGTACCAAGTGTCACACGTGTTCTGTTGGCCACCCCCACCCCCACCACTGAGTTCCGTCCTTAGCACTGGTGTCTTGTTTACTTGTCTCCCTTGAACGATTATGCAATCAGATCCACACAATCAGAGCGCAGCAGAAGGACAGTGCGGTCACGTCTTTCCATGTCCACCCCCAGGCTTTCCTTGTCTGGTTTTGGCACCGTCTCTGCAGTAGCAGGGCCACGCGGAGCCGCGGTCACCAGGGCGGAACCCTGGCTGCGATGGGGTCAAGACACGTGGTGTCCCCATGTAGGATGACAATCTTATTAGCTGTTGGTGAATAGTCTGTGTCATGCTGAGTGGTCGTCACTGAACCTGCTTGACGTAGGGACTGTTATGAATGGGTCTAGATTCCATGAGCCGTCTTTCCAGTGTCATCTGTGGGATTCCGTGTTTCCCCCTCTACTTTTGTCAGAAGGGATCATGTTGATAGACGTTGGACGTTGAACCTCGTGTGGCTGGAGGAAGCCTGCAAATGACTTCAAAACAAAGTGCAAGCACAGCACCAAAACGCAGGGTGTGTCTGCTGGTGTCCTTCACTTACGTTAGTATTTTAATGGTATGATCCTGCGATCCTTGGTCATTTACAGGTGTGTGATAAGCGTGGGGAATGAGATGAGGCTGGGCTTTCCTGCTTTAAATTGATCGTGTTCTGCAGGGAAAGTGCCCACTTGGTCTGCCTCCTTCCGTCTGGGCTCGAGGTCTCCTCTGTGGTCTCCTCATCACCTCTCGCTGTTTATGTCTCTGCGGGGATCAGATCCCTGTGGATCCCCTCCGCCTCTGGGTGGGTCATTACAGCACAAGCTCCCCATGACACCGCCCCTGTGCCCGTCCCTCTTGGACACAAGGCGAGGCGGCCCGTCCCAGCCACAGGTGCACGTGTCTCCGTCCCCCTGGGTCTGAGGGCCCTGTGACTGTATATGAGAGATGGGGTGCCACTCCAGAGCTGAAGGCTCAGGGATCCGGGGACATCGGTGGCTGCCGCGGTGGTGCCAGCCTCTGTGCCCTGAGGCGGGGTGATGTCTCCGTGAGGAGGAGGAAGACCCACCCCCATGAACCAGTCATGGCTGCTTCAGCCAGGGGCGCTCAGGGCAGCTGCCCCACACCAACCCGGGGACCCTGAGCCTCCCACCGTCCGGGAGCTCGCTGTCTGACACCATCAGCTGGGCCTGCAGGACCCCTGGACCCCGTCTGCACCTTGCCGCTCCCCAGGGGGACTCACCAACACGCCGGCCTGCTGGCAGGACGTCTTTCCAGGACTGTGTACTTGGGAGTTATCTTCCTACTGTATGCAGTTCCAGGCTCTTTGTCACTGGGTGTTTACATTCAGTTCTCTGTGTGTGTGTTTAGAGGCCTTTGCTGTCTTTAATAGGAACACTGTAGAGTCACAAGGGACCCATGGACCCCTGGAGCTACCTGCCGAGAACGTCTCGGTGGCCAGGAAGCCTTGCCTTCTGCCTCCCCTCGGTCTCTGATCCCCTTGGGATGGAGTTGGTGGCGTGGGGCGAGAGGGAGTCAGGTTTCTTGCTGTGGCATTTCACCGGGCACCATCCAACCTCCCCGGATGTTGGTGAAACCCGCCTCCTTGCTGTGCTCAGGGTGCATCCTGGGGCACACTCACCTGCAGGCTGGACGGCCTCGCTGCCCATCCATCACACATCTTCAAGACCTCCGTCCCATCCCGAGGCCCTCGGCGTGGTGGGATTGAAATCTAGCATTTGGCTCTTGGTTGTTTGTCTATTTTGTGTTCTTACTCTCTTTCTTCTCCCTCTGCATCGCTCGAGTGTTCTGCTGACTCCAGGTAAGACACCTGTCCACCTGCAGCCTGCACCCCTCGCCCCGTCCCCTGTCTGCTGGTCCAGTTGGCAGCTGGTCCCGTCTCCTGCCCACCTGGTCGCCTCCCGCACTGTGGTGTGAAGCTCTGAGGAGAACACAGCTCCCTCTACCCTCTTAGATTTTGGGCCATTGATATCATATATCTAAATACCATCAGTTCACAGACACGATACATGTTTATTATTTGCATTTATCGTTTTCACATTAAGCTGTGTGCCTTTAAGGTTTAAAGTGAGAGAGATGTGTGTGCCATTTGCGGACACGCAGGCCCCCTCTGTGGCTCTCTCTGTCTCTGCAGAGCCAACCCTCACCTGGCATCTCGTCCTTCCGGCTGGAAAATGCCTCCAACGTTTCATGCAGAGCACTGAGTTCTCGCAGCCTTTTGTGTCTCTAAAAGCCCGTGTGTTTCTGCCTTTACTCTGAGAACTGTTTCTCTTCACACTGAATTCTGGCTGGGAGCGTGCTGCTACAGCCTTTTAAACTGGTTCCTGGCTGTCTTTTGACACTTGTGATGAGAACTCTGCTTCCGCACTTACTTCTGCTCCTGGGTGCACTTAAGGTTTCTCTTTGTGCCCGGGGTTTTACCGCTGTGTGCTGACAGGCCCGCTACTGCCTTTTTGGGTCAGGTTCATTGAGACGCTGGGATACGTGGGCTTCTGTTTTCATCAAAATTGGGACATCTCACCCATGCTTTCTCCGGAGGCTGCTGTGCCCCTCTGACTGTGCACCTGCGATTCCTGCAGAGTAGCGCTCTGACCTGCCTTGGTCCCCTCGCAGGGATCACAGGTCATTCTTCTGTCCCCCCGGCTGGTTCTGGCTGTGCTGTGGCCTCACAGGCCTCTTCCGCAGCCTCCGCTCTCTGCTAACCCTGGCCTGCACCTCACCTAGACAAGCCCGGTCGGGCCTTCCCGCCTCCCGTCTCCTCGTGGTGTCACCGCCGTGTTCTCCAGAACGTGTGTGGACAGCAGCTGTTTTCACGTCATCACCCCCAATGTCATCGTCTGTGTCACCTTGTCTGCAGGCTGTTAGGGTGTTGGGTGCTCCAAGGCCATGGTCTTGGGGCTCTGCCTGCCTCCCTGGGTCAGAACCTGGGCCTGGGGTGGAGCCAGGGTGTCTGGCCTGCTTTCTCCCCTCAGCCTTTCAGGGCTCCGCTCTGGGTGTGGGCTGGGGCTCCCTGGGTGGCTCCCTGGAGCTGGCTCCAAACACGGGGCCCCCGGGTGGTGTCCCCTCTCGTGACCAAGCTGTCTCTGCCCTGTGGATTCCCTTCTCCTCCGTCTCCTCAACACAGGGGTCCTGGTGTGTCCCCCACCCCGAGGGAGGGGCAGTGCCCCCAGGTCCCTCCCACCCAGGGCCACCCTGTGGCCCCCTCCTGTCCCCACTCTCTCGGGCACCGTGGCCATGTGCTTCCTGGGTCCCACGCTGAACAGAGTTGCTGGACACGTTCTGCCGGTTTTCTCCCTGAGCAGATGATTCCTGTGGCAGCTGGATCCTCCTGGGCAGAAATGGACCTGGTTTCGGACTGTCCCTGACTCACAAAGACCTCCCACGGCCTGGGCTCCGAGGTCACACGGCTGACATGAGGTGGCCTGGGTCCTGGTCCCCCTGGGAGCTGGTGCAGGTAGCAGCATGGCGGCCCTCTCTTCCCTGAGTGGTGGGAAGCCCTCGCAGGGCAGCGGGAGGCTGACGCTCTCCATGAGAAGGTCTGAACTGGGGGCTCAGGGGCTGGTCAGTTATGGGGCTGATGCATTTCGTGTTGCTCTGACAAAGCGCACAGATTGGGTGATGTATGGCCAACAGAACTGTTCTCTCACAGCTTCGGAGTCTAAGGAGTCGATAACAAGGCCCCAGCAAGGTAGGACCAGGTCTCCCACTTCCAAGATGGCGCCTTGAGCCGGGCAGCCCTGGAGAGGAGGACACTTGTGTCCTTGCCGGGCAGAGGGCAGGGGAGAGGCCTGCCCCCACCCCACTGCAGCCTGATCCACTCAGGACTCCAACAGCCGCCCAAGCCCCCTCCCAGCACGGTCACATGGGGGGACTCCATTTATGACACAGTGTCACGTCCCACCACTAAACACTTACGGTCACTCCAGATGAACAGGGCTGGCAGAAATGCCCAGGCACACAGAGACAGGGAAACGCCTTTTCCTTTGGGTCCTGTGACGGCTCCTCGGACCTTAGGGGTCCCTGGAATGAGAGCGAGGAGCACGTGGGAACCTCTGATTGAGAGAAGCCATTCAAATGAGGCCGGGGGCAGGGTTCCCAGGAACAGTGAGCAGAGCTCAACCCCTGGTGACACTGCACCTGGAGCCAGCCTTGCTATCCCAGCGGGGACAACGCCCAAGTCCCACGAAATGTAGTGACTGGCCAGAGCCTCGAGCCTCAGGACTGGAAGGCGTGGTCATTCAGAGCGGCTGCCCACACACAGTAGTTTTAGAGGGGACAAGGCATTCAGATACCACACAGGCCTAATAAAATCCTCTCTTTCTTCCTGGGTCAGACTTGGTAAGAGGTAACTTTAAAGGAAAGAAAGAAATGCTTCCGCGTAACCCCGTGTTTCCCGCGTGTTGGCGTACAGAAGGTCACTTGTGACACTTGTCTGTCTTTACCGTCTGTCGGATCCTGGTCCTCTCTCTCCCCGTCTGGTAATGGCAAGTTGTGCTTTCTCTCCCTCTCAACATGCGTCTTGCTGGGATTTTCTTACTGGTTCTCCTAGGGATGAGTTTTTGTCCTTGTTGGTTTTTTTTGCCTGTGTGGCACGGGGGTGTGCCTTTTCTAGTTCTGGTTTTTCTGCTCGCTCTCGTCTTTCTAGCACGGACGGTGGTTGTTTCTGTATGACTCTGATGGACCTCGCTGTCATCACTGCTCAGCTCCTAGCAGGTCTTCTTTCTGCTGTGACCCGTCTTTAAGCCATTTTCATGGAGAAATAGAATGTTCTGCAGGAAGCAGGAAGGCACAAGTCCATACGTCCATTTCCTCCAAGACGGCCACCAGGTGGACAAGAGTGTCCTACCTCATCTGCTAGGGACAGAAGAAGCCCAGCCCAGCACAGACTCCCCCAGCCCCCCGAGTCCTCCCTGCCCTGGCACTTTCCTGGGGTCCGCGGAGTCTCCCCTCCGCAGCTGATCTTTGCTCTCTTCCTGCAACTCCACATAATGTTCTCTTCACACTTTGGAGGCCCCTTTTAAACCACCACTTTCTCTTTCCTCTTGCACTTTCTGGCGTTTCGCTTGGGTTTGAGAAATTCCTCTCTGTCGAGGACCAGATGGTAAAGGTTTTAGGCTTGGTGGCCGTACGGCCTGTCCCAGGGTTCAGCTGTCCTGTTAGAATGCACAAGCAGAGATGGACAGTGCGTGCACAGAGAGCACCGCTGTGTTCCAATAAATCTTTATTGGTAAAGACGGGCAGTGGACCAGACTCGGCCTGTGTCCACTGTCTGCTGACCTCGGTTCAGGCCCCTGACTTAGTCTAAACTTCAGTTCGTGTACCTACCCTTCCAATTAAAAAAAAAACCAAAAACCAAAACAGTCTCGTCTCGTTAACGCGTCACCCTCCAGAGGGTCTCCCTGAGTCATCGACCGACTCTCATTGCTCTTCTTCATGGATTTGTTCATCTTTCTCTCAGAACCGCAGCTCTCTGGGGCCTGCTGCTCTGGAACATTCTGCCTCCTCCTCTGGCAGGCTTTACTGATCCTGGCGCTCAGAGGTGCCTGGAGAGGTGGTCCTCCGCGGTGGCCCCGCAGCCTCCACCCCGGCAGGCAGCGGGTGGCAGGGCTGGGGCCCTGTCTGGGAACCTGGTCCAGAGAGGAACGTTTCGGCTCCCAGTCTTCTTGGGCCCCATGGTTGGAGTTTCTGGGTTCCTCTGTTCACTGCACCCAGCCCCTCGGGACCTGGAGAGCCGCACGCCTGCGGTAGGATGCACCAGGCCCAGCTCCCTCCCCAGGCTCACACAGGCTCTCTGCACCAGGCTCCCACCTTCCCAGAGGGACTGTATCTTGTCACCAGAACCCTGACCTGTCTGACACCCTGGAGGCCCCCACCGGGCCCCACGTTCAGGTCTGCCTGTCTGTAGCAGGTCTGAGTTGGGGACGGAGGAAGGACATCCAGAGGCCGTACAAGGAGTCCACGGTTCACCACAGTAAGCCAGGGTCCCAGGGTGCTGAACCCTCACGGATGGGCGGCAGCGAAGGCTGTTCTGAGTCAGCATTTTCAGTCATCAGCATGCAGCAAACCAGGCAGAGAGCCAAGTCCTGATGGTCAGCAGGGACCCTCCCCAGTGACCTGAGGTGCAGATTCGGTCGTCATGGAGAGCGGATGGGGGAGCGTTCCCACACTGAGTCTGGCCACAGAGAGCAATCTGTCACTTACAGCCAGGCCAGGCCCAGGGGCTGCCATGTTTCCATAAAATGAGCACCTCCAGAGCAGGACCACGGAGCTGTGGGGTCGGTCAGCACTGCAGGGGGCATTGATCCCAGGGGCTAAGCCACCCTGGGCTCCTGGTGCCCAGGAGGAGGCCAGCAGTGGCCTTTAATGTCTGCCCATGCAGAACGAAGGCACAAGGCCCTGGCACTGTGGTTCTGCTGAAATAAGAGAGAATGTGGTTGGTGTTGTCTTTGGAGAGCGACAGATGCCCAGCTCCAGTGTGGGTGTGTACGCAGGAAGGCATTAAAAGATTAAATATGACTTCATTTTTGACAACAGACCCAGTCCCCATTCAATATCAATATGCTGGCATTATTATTATTTTATGAAAACAATAATTCACAGTTTGCTGAGAGAGAATAACAGTATTGATCCTCTGAACAGTGCGTTTTATTTTCCATTAAATTTTTATGGAGCATGACAAGGCATGTGCTGGGTCTGATCTTTCCTGCACATTAATGTACAAAGCTTTTGCAGATGTAGAATCACGAGCGCCGCGTTCATAAAACCAGCTCAGATGGTCGAGGGACAAAAGTAAACACTTCCTCACTGGGGTTTTGCTCTGAGCTTATTAGTTTTGGAGGTTTGTGAACTGACCCACAAAGGAAATGGAAATCTCTCCCCAGTGAACGGAGAGAAAGAAATTCGTTAGCAACAAGGAGAGACTCTTGCAGGCGCTTGGTGGCCCATCTCTAGAGGCAGTGCCGTGAGAGCCACCCAAGGTGGGGGGCTTCAGACCCCGCATGTCACCCCCTGAGACTGTCTCCACCAGAACTGTGTCCAGCATCACCGGGGGTAACGGGGTCCTCGGCTCACTGCTCGGCAGATCTTAAAACCAGGCCACCCCATGGCACTGACCACGCTCAGGAGTTGGTACGATGATAGGTCCATTGGCTATTTGGTGACCGTGCCATTTGTTGAGTCTCCAAACTCCAGAGTGTCAACTAGAAGGATCCGTTGGTACCTGCAGATGGGAGGTGTTTTCATCTCTCTCTCCGAAGTTAGTTAAAATGCAAGAGGAGCCTCCGTGTCAAAGCCGTTCTGTGGCCATGATACATGAAGTGTCCCCCGCAACTCGGAGGCTTCTGGCCAGCGTCTGGGTGGCCCTGGGAGCCCCACCTCCTGAGCTGTCCCCCTTCTTGCTGCCACTCACACTTACGGTCTGTGGTGTTTCCCTGATGCCCACTGAGCACGCCTCACCTCGGACACTGCCCAGAGTTAGCCCAGACCCCGTGGGTGGAGGGCTATGACCCCGATACTGATGCCCTTTTTGAGGGCCAGGCTCCCAGGTGACCTGCTCTACTGCCCAGGGCCTCACACTCAGGGTTCCCACAGGAGTGGCCACGTGCAAGGATGGACATGGAACCCAGGGAAGGTCCATCCTGACAATGGAAGTTTCATTACGTAGGACGCCTCTCAGGAGCCGCGGAGATACATGGGGCAAGGTGTGGCAAGGACAGCCCAGCCTTGGTGCCCTCTGGACCTGCCACCTCCCAGCAGCAGGGTGCCCACAACCCACCAGCTCTGTGATCTCCATCCCTGAGCAGTTTTCATGGGGGCTCCGTTAGGCAGACGTGATTGATTGGATTATTGGCCATTGGCCATCGCAGTCCAGTCCCAGCCTCTCACTGTCCCTGGAGACCAGGAGCTGGGAGGGTTGAAGGTTCCAACCCTCGGATCAGGGGGCTGTTTTCTCTGGCAGCCAGCCTCACCCCAGAGCTCTCTAGGGTCCCTGGTAATAAGCCATCAGCACAAACCCGGGGGATCCGATGCGGCTTGCCGTGGGTAACAGAAGTGCCCTCACCCCCCCTGCGAGGGTGTGGGAGCCGGTGCTGGGGACCAGGGAGGCCAGGCGCAGGTGGTCACTGTGGCTCCTTCCTCCAGGGAGTCAGCAGGAGGACCCGGAAGGCGGGGCCAGCGCCCTGGGACAGCTCAGGCCTGTGAGGACATAGAGGACTGGGAGGCGCGGCCTTGGTCTCTCCAGGTCCCAGCGGGGCCCCGGGCTGTGGCTGAGCCTCCTCCTGTCAAGGTGCCATCAATTCTCAGTGTCTCCGCTCTCTCTCCTGACCCGAGAGGTAATTAAGCTCAAGTAAACTGCAGACGGACTCCATCTCCTTCTGCAGGCTCCCAGGATGACAAATGGACTGGGCTTTTTCTGATTATTAAACTACAGCATTCGATGGACAGACTCCCGAATCCACAGAGCCGACTGCCAGGGACCGTGTGCAGGAGCCCCATAAATCACTGCTCAGGCGCAGCCCACGCACGCGGGGGGAAGGTGAGCAGCCCCGCGCCAGGCTCAGAGGTCCCCAAGGATGTGGGGGCGAGGACGCCCACGGCACCTTGAAATGTAACCTCAGTCCTGCTGGGACACGGTGCACCCCAGAGTGGCCACGGTGCACCCCTGCTCTGCACCCCTAGGACCCATCTGCCAGGGCCCCTCGCTGGCCTGGAAGCCAACCCCTCCCTCTGATGTCCCGAGACCCTGCTCCTCATTCCCTTCCTGACGTTGCCACAGCCAGTGGTGTCTGGCCATCGTCCTCCACGTGGACCCCTTAAGCCGAGGTCTGGGCTTCGTGGGTTCCGCGGCCGGTCCCATTTTGGCGGGGCCAGTGTAGCCCAGGAGGGCAGTGAGAGGGACCTTCCCGTCCCCTCGATGCCGAGTGTGATCCCAGGCCTGAGCCGAAACTGGGTCGGGGACAGGAACTTTCCATGGGAAATCTGCAAGTGTGTTCAAAAATACAAAAAATAATCAGTTTGGGGAAAACAGGGGTTTGAAAAACAAATCTAATCTCAAAATCCAACGGTGTTGACTCACCCGCAGGAGTTTACTCGGGAAGGCAGCCATTCCGGGTTTAATTGTGTTGAGCTCCCACTTTTCTCCTTGGCTCCTTTTCCCACGCGCCGTGCTGGAAACCTTGGAGCCGCCCGGGCTGCGACTTATCTCACGCGGCAGAAGCCCCCCGTGCCTCCAAACACAGACCCCACAGCAGATTCCTACTTGGAGTGCAATTAAAAGGAGTTGAATGCTCCATTTGAAATTTCATCCTCTCACTTCAAAGAAATTAGTCTGATGAGTGATTGCAGAGGAGTGAAGCTAATAATGAAAATAATTACCGCTTGAGAATACTTCACAGGCACAGAAACTGCTTCGTACCTTCAGCTGTTTGAAGAAGGCCCCCAAGTCAGAAAGGGAACAAGCCAGAAGGCCCGGCAGCCCACCCGGCTCCCAGCCGCCTCCCTGCAGCATGATGAAGAGACGCCTCCTGACACCTTCCTGCTTGCACCAGCCTTTGTAAACAGTGGGGCCATTTAACTAAATTCGCATAATTGCAACAGAAAACATGGCCCAGACTTCCAAATATCAGCAGAGCTCAGGAGAGAATAACAATTAAGAAGGACAGGATCCGGGTGATGCTTGGGAGGCCAGAGTCTCTCCATCCCCGGGTCTCAGCCTTCAGTTCACCCCACAGACCCACCAGCTTCCTTTCAAAGTGGGATTCCAGGTCGGGTTGATGGCTGTTTCCCTCCGAGGACCCTCTGCCCTGTGACCGAACCCTCCAGCCCAACAGGAATGGTGAGGCCGGAGCCCTTCCACTGGACTCCAGTGCCTCCCTGCCCAGCACTCTCAGGCACCCAGAGGTCTTGGATCAGGGGCTGGACGGCTGCCTCGACCCTTCACATGCAGACACCATCACCCTCTTGTAAACACGGCTGGTCCCTCAGTCCCCGCCATTTTGCTAAACTGCTGTGCACCTCCAAGTCCTGGTCACTTGAAATCTTGGCTGATTTCCTGGTTGCTCCTTCACAGAGCAACCCATCCAACATGCAGGACTTTGGGTCCCTTGCCGTCTTTGATGGTCTGAACTGTGTCCCCCAGATTCATATGTTGAAGGCCCAACCCCCAACACGACTGTATCAGGAGACGGGTCCTCGGGGAGACTCTAAGGGGAAGGGGGGTCCTCAGAGTGGGCCCTGATCTGATACGACTGGGGTTCTTGTAAGAAGAGACGTCAAAGGTCTCCTGGAAGGCCCAGGAACAACCACGTGAGGGCACAGTGAGCAGGTGGCCATCTGTAGCCCCGTGTCCGCCCCCTCTAGACTCCAGGAGCCTGCTACCCGCACCCCTCCTCCCCACTCCTCTGGCCTCTCGCGCCTCACCCCTCTCCCTTCTGCAGATCCTGAGCTCATGGTTTCACCAACAATCTCGCCGGTGCCTCCAATTTTCCCATAGTTGACCAAAGGGAGCCTTCTCCTTTGGTCCCCAGGTCCCTCTGACATGCCCCAGGGGACTGGGGAGGCTCCTTTGACTCCAGGCACAGGACACCCAAGCTCCTGCGGATGGTCACTGCTCCAGGTCTGGAACATCCCACTGTGGGAACCCCGTGTCCTTCAGGGGGACGTTGGCATTCAGCAGTCACAGTGTGAGGGGCAGAAGGCCTGCGCTGTGGGTCAGCCTTGCTGCTGGGTTGTCTCAGGGGACAAGGCCAGAAAATAGATGTTTTTGGAAAGAAAATAGGATGAGTTCACACGGCTAGTCGCCGTTCAAATAGCAGGGGCCATCCCACCGCGGGAATTCTCCAACTCGCCAGCCCCGTGTGGCTGCCCGGGCTCTGCCTGGTTTGTGGTTTCCGTGGTTTGGAGAGGCCGCTCGTGATGAGCCACGTGCTCCGCCCACTTGCCCACCTGCCCCCACCCCGTTTGCTCTGGTCGGGTTCACCTTCCACTGCCGTGAAGTGGTCTTGGTATGGCACTGTCCTTCAGCCCAGGAGACTCTCCATGTTCGTCCTGTTGAACTGGACACTGGACGCTGCCTTCCTTCTGAAGCCCCGCTTCCTAGACTTCCTTTCTCCTCTCCTAGAACGTTCTTCCTTCTTCCCCATCTCTCCACCCGGCCGGGCCATGTTGGAGGAGCCCAGGTTTGAGCCATGCTCCTTTGGATCATCTCTCCAGGACGGCCCCCATGTGCCCATGACTCCAGTGCCTCCTACGTCTCCTGCTGACAGGTCTCTCCTCTGCCCTCGTGCCCACGGACCTGTCTGCTCTGGACAGAGGCAGCAACCACGTGTCTGACCTACCAGGGCACATACTGCACCCACCCTGCCCAGCTGCAGCCTGAGTGAGGGAAGTCCTGTTCCTGCTGCCCAGGCCAGCTCGGCTTGACAGCTGCGAGAGATGGCTTTGGAGCCCCTGCAAGGCCTCGAGTCCTGTCCCAACCCTCTACACATGGGCATCCCACTTTACAGCACAGGTCCTGGTTGGCCTGGCCTCCCGTGTTCTTGGGAGGATCACGCCACCTAACCTCCAAGGATGCTCGATGCTCGGCAGGAGGCCGGCACAGCAGGGCGCTCCACGGTGGTGCCTCTCCCCTCTCCCCACCGCCCTCCCCCCTCTGCCTGCGGGGGCCACATGCGCTCCAGGCCACGTGTCTCTCAGACAGAGGACCGTGCATCTGGGCAGCTCCTTCCCTTCATCTCCTTTTCTCCTTCTGGTGCGGTGCCCACTTCGAGGGCCTCCAGGACTTCAGACCCCATCACAGAGGGGCTTCCAGGGATCCCACCCACGGGATGTGCCGCAAGCAGCAGGAAGGCAGTGACTTCTCTCTTGGTTGCTATTGAGGTCTGGGTCCTGAGAGCCTCTAGCTGGAGTGGATTGGAGGACAAGGCGAAGCCAAGAAAGGGAGGGAGGGAGGGGGGGAGGATGGGCAGGAAATAGAGGCCAAAGGGCCGTGCGAGAGACAGGGAGAATATTAGCCATGTTATTTGAGTTCCTGGATCTAACTATGCCTGGAGCAAGATGCTTTTCTAATTTTCTCAGTTACATAAGCCAAAACATTCTCATTTTTCTTCGTTTAACCCTCCCTGAGTTAGGTGTCTAACACTCACAACCAGACGCCTCCCTCCTTCAGCTCAAGAAAAGACCCAAGCCTCTGTAAAGGTATGGAGGGGAGAACAATATCCGAACTTAGATTTAGACGACCACGGGAAAGAACAACAAAGCCAGGCTGCGGAGGATCTGGACGTGAATGTGGCGTTAAACAAGCTCGGCACCTGGCACAGGGAAGACTTCTGGTTCTTCGCGTTGGAACCCCGTGGGGAGGCTGGGGCTGGGTGGTCTGCGGCACCCAAAATCAGAAGGCAGCCGAGCGCTCCAAAGAAGCACATGGATTCTTGACCTGAGACCAGACAGGACGACCAGTGTCACAACTGTCACTTGCCATCACGTGCTCCTGTGGATTAGAATAGTATCGGGAAGCCCAGGCGCTTCCTGTCTTTTCTGTTCCCCAACAGCTTTCCCCCACCTTGCGGTGCCTCCCCAATGGCTCCTGCAGCCAACCGGTCTCTCCCCTGGACCTCTTGCCTTCTCTGCCTCCAAGGCTCGGCTCTACCTGGAGCTCCCCTGCTGCAGGTATGGCCCAGCTGTGAAGGGCGCTGAGGCCCACCTGGCCTTCCCAGGACACCCACACTCGGCAGACAGGAGCCAGTGATGGAGGGCGGGTCTCCCCCGGGGCAGTGGCAGTTCTGAGGGCCATCGGCACCTGGTTCTTCTGAGAGTTCCCCTCAGCAATGACCTCATGTGCCCACAGCCACAGCCCGTCCTTGGTGCATCCTGCTGGGTTTTATTTCCTCTCAACTGTGGTTGCTCACATCTGGAGTCCTCCAAAGTTCCCTGCCCCTGGAGTCCTTGTCTCAGGCTTGGGAAACCCAACCCAGGACACTCACTGGTTGGTCCTCACTGGTTGGTGTCCAGAGGAACCCCTGCCTTGGCCTGGCGAGGGCCTACAGACCACACCCTGGGCGCCAGCCCACTCCAAAGCAGAGCAGGGTCTTCCTCCCACTCCCAGAACCAGGCTTTTATTTCTTAAAAACTCTTTGGGTGGAAAGTCTAACCACAACAGAAATTAGAGATCTCTCTGTGCTTCCTGTTGTCTATTTTCGGTGCTGTCTATGGCTCTGCAGTCTGGGGTCCTCGCTGATCCTGGGGACTGCATCTCCTGGGGCTGGTTCATGGAGAGCAATCGCCCTCCCTGCATGGGAGTGACTCCCACCTCCAAACCACGCACTCAAATCCCACCCAGCGTCTTCCCTCATGTGGGCAGCTCACGCTCTGGCCAATATTCCTCCCCGCAAGGCCAAGTCCTACACAATTAGAGAGGAACCTCTTTAATCCAGAGCCTGCAAAAGTGTTCAAACCACACAGTCGGGAGCTTCCGTAAACCTGCCCAGCCTGCCTCGCCAGTCCTTCAGAGGAAACCACAAGTCCCTGGGCCCTGCTTCTCCCCTCTCCTCCTGCCTCCTGAGCAGCCCGGAACAGCCCCAGTGGCCCTGCACACAGGGCATGGCCTCTCCTCCTGGCAGCCATAAGTTGCAGACTCTTTTCCCAATGCCAGTTGTCTCCACGCCTGTCACCTTGCCCTACCTCCCTAACACGTCCTGGTGCTGCCAAACCTCCCAGCTCTCCAGGTCTCTGTGAGCCTACCGCCCAGGCCACTCTGCACTTGCTGCATGTGGCACAGAGGAAGGAGCAAGGCTCTGGGGACCACCCTGAAGACCTTCCCACCATGGGTGGCTTGTCCTTCTTGGAGACCCGTTGACTAGCCCTCAGCTGGAGATGGCACGGCTTGCCTGAGAGTTGTCAAAGATATAAGTGACAGAATGTGTACACAGAGTGCCAGCCCTGTGACAAAGGAGGTGCTGTGGATTGGGGGTCGTTTCTCCACCCTATCACTGTCTTAGGGGAAAATTCCAGATTCAGGTGACTTTGAGGTGGAATCAGAGAAAACCACTAACTCCTGTATAATCACTGATTCAATGAGGTACTGAATTGTGGGATGAATGAATGAATGAATGGATTGATGGATGAATGACTGGGTGCATGGATGGATGGATGGATGGGTGGATGGATGGATGGATGAATGGGTGGATGGATGGATGGATGGATGAATGGGTGGATGGATGGATGGGTGCATGGATGCATGCATTCATGAATGGATGGATGGAGGGAGGGATGGAGGGATGGATGGAGGGATGGATGGATGGATGGATGGATGGAAGAATGGATGGATGGATGGATGGAAGGATTAATAAATACCGGGTGGATGATGGACAGGTGAGTGCATCACCCTTGCTGGTTCTGTGAAAAGCATCTTCCACTTCAGCCTGGTCTCACACCTCAGCTTTCAGTTCCTTTTTCCAGCGTTCAACTCAGCACACTGAGATAATACGTGCACTGCCAATTATTCAGTTCCACTGACAATCTATAAGGTAATAAATCATTATTCTATTGAGCTGAAAAAAGTACATAAGAAAAACAAAGGCTGACCATTGAGGACTGACAGGATCACCTGTGGAGGCCACCACTCTGCACACACCACACGCTCCTGCCTCCCCTCTCTGTGGTTCATCTTACATAAGTGGTTTTACCACTGAAACACACTGAGATCATTTCAATTAATTATGTTTGCTACATTGTTTCAAAAGATGATTCCACTATTTACTGGCAATTAACCAGGTTTTTATGCTCAGCGGGCCGCTGGAGGGCAGGCTGAGCAGAGCGTGGATGTAGTCATTGGAGCTCAACTTGCATTTCCAAGAAGCCGTCCTTTGGAAGTCAAGGGTATCCAGTATCTCCGAGGTGATGATTCAAAAGGGCAGGTGAGGATGAATAATCACACGAATTAGAGACTTGAGAGCTTCAAACGCTTTTATCTTTGCTTAGAATAGAGCAATATTTTCCACTTTGCAAAGAGAAGCTTCGCAAGGAGAACCAGAGGGTGAGCCCCAGGCACTTGTTCCTGCAAAGACTTAGGAGTGCGCTGCCTGGCAGGAGAGCCAGGCTCCAGCTCCAGCGAGGGCGGCACGCAGTAGTTACTAGGTGGCGAAGGGCAGGCACCGGCTACTGGAGACTTCCAAGGGCCTTCACGCTTCAGCAGGCTCGGTGAGACCAAGTTCTGGGCAAGGGGTGAAACCTGGGGTTGCCGGATGCCAGCCAGGGCCACCTGTGGCCTGTGTCATACTCAGTTCAAAACACAAGTTACAGCCTAGGTGTGAGCCATCCCCCAAAATCAAGTGTGTGAGACAATGCAAGAATGCTCAGAGGAGAAATGATTCAATTATCAGAACTTTAACCGAGTCAGGGACGAATGCTCTGATAGGGGTTAACTGGGTGGTTCTATTGGCAGGTGGGCGGAGTGCACGGGGGCTGTGCTTTGTGTTAAATTTTCTCTATCTCTACCCTCCCTCCCTCCCATCTTCCCCATCCCATTCCTCCAACCCTCCCTCTTATCCTCCCTCTTTCCCATCCTCCCTCCCCTCCTCCCTCCCTCCCTCCCATCCTCCAACCCTCCCTCCCATCCTCCCATCCTCCCTCCTCCCATCCCTCCCTCCCATCCATCCTCCCTCCCATCCTCCCTCCCATCCTCCCATCCTCCCTCCCTCCCTCCCATCCTCCCATCCTCCCTCCCTCCCATCCTCCCTCCCATCCTCCCTCCCTCCCATACTCCCTCCCATCCTCCCTCCCTCCCATCCTCCTTCCCATCCTCCCTCCCTCCCATCCTCCCTCCCATCCTCCCTCCCATCCTCCCTCCCATCCTCCCTCCCATCCTCCCTCCCTCCCATCCTCCCTCCCATCCTCCCTCCCTCCCATCCTCCCTCCCATCCTCCCTCCCTCCCATCCTCCCTCCCATCCTCCCTCCCATCCTCCTTCCCATCCTCCCTCCCTCCCATCCTCCTTCCCATCCTCCCTCCCTCCCATCCTCCTTCCCATCCTTCCTCCCATACTCCTTCCCATCCTCCCTCCCTCCCATCCTCCTTCCCATCCTTCCTCCCATCCTCCTTCCCATCCTCCCTCCCTCCCATCCTCCCTCCCATCCTCCCTCCCATCCTCCCTCCCTCCCATCCTCCCTCCCATCCTCCCTCCCATCCTCCCTCCCATCCTCCCTCCCTCCCATCCTCCCTCCCATCCTCCCTCCCATCCTCCCTCCCATCCTCCCTCCCTCCCATCCTCCCTCCCTCCCATCCTCTCTCCCATCCTCCCTCCCATCCTCCCTCCCATCCTCTCTCCCATCCTCCCTCCCATCCTCCCTCCCTCCCATCCTCCCTCCCATCCTCCCTCCCTCCCATCCTCCCTCCCATCCTCTCTCCCATCCTCCCTCCCATCCTCCCTCCCTCCCATCCTCCCTCCCATCCTCCCTCCCTCCCATCCTCCCTCCCATCCTCCCTCCCATCCTCTCTCCCATCCTCCCTCCCATCCTCCCTCCCTCCCATCCTCTCTCCCATCCTCCCTCCCTCCCATCCTCTCTCCCCTCCCTCCCTCCCATCCTCCCTCCCTCCCCTTCTCCCTGGCTATCCTGTCCTGAGCTGCTTTCCTCTCCACGCCCTTCACCATGAGGATCTACCTCACTTGGAGCCCATAACTTTAGAGTTGACCCACAGTGGACTGAACCTCAGAAACTATGAGCCAAAATAAACTTTCCCCCTCTGTGTTGTTCTTGCCAGGACTTTGGGTCACAGTGACATGTTATGATTTTAAGTGTGACTGCCCTGTTACTCCTGGAGTGCTTGGAGGTGAATCGTTTAATTTCTGGATGGCTGCAGATTTTCTTTTGATTCCTAGCTTAATTCCACGGTGGGCAGAGCGCTTATGTGGAGGAATATCAACTCTATGAGAGTTTTGAAGCTTGTTTATGGGCAGCATGCAGTCAGGCTTGGCAAACGATCTTTCCCACTTGAAAAACAGACCTGCATCCTGTTGGGTGCAGTACTTTCAATACGTAAATCAGGGCTTTTATCAGCTGCTCTGTCCAGGTGGGTGTCCTGCTGATTTTTGTCCTATTTTATGAATTGCTGAGTCTGTGACAGTCCCCAACACTAGCTGTGATTGCCCTTCTCTCCCTTCACTCTCTGACATATTTGTGGTCTCGGGGTGAATGCACGTTTAGGATTGTGATGTCCTCCGGGATGAGCCCCCTCCAGGGCTGGGAGCCAGGTCTTCCTGGCTGCACTGTCCCCTTCAGCACACGTATGTGAGGCTGGTGTCACCAGGCTGGCTCCCCTTGGGTTCGCGTGGGCAGTGGAGCAGAGCCCTCTGATCACAGTGGCCTGGTCCTTTCTCTGGTCTGACCACCTCGATCTCCACCTGCTTGAAGCCCTGAGTCCATTTAGAAGCTGTGCATTGACAGAGGCAGCTGGTTTCTCTCTGCGTCTTACCATTTATCTCCGATCTCACTCGGTTGTTTTATGGTCTTGTTTCTCTTTTCCTGTGTTACTCAGGGGGAATCAAGTATTTCATTGGTTCCCTTTTATTCTCACTACAATGTCACTAGTTAACAGATAATGAGCAGTACAACAAATCAAGGTCCCTGGCTACGACTGAGAGGGGAAGTTTCAGTCTTAAACGCGTACATTAGAAAGGAAGAAAGGTCAAAAAGTGGAAGATCTAAATTTTCATCTGAAGCATATAAAAATCAAAATTAAATCAAATCAAAAAAAGTAAAAGGAAGAGGATAGTAAAGAAACTAACTGAGATCGATGGAGTAGGAGAAGTAGAAAATAGAGAAAAATTAGTGTAATCAAAGTTTGGTGAGCGTGGAGACTCCAAAGATGTTGCTGCAGAAGGCAGGAGCTCTGGACAGTGCCCCGCGGCCTGCAGCCTCGGGGAACACTGCGTGGTCCTGCAAACCTCTGAGCTCAGCAGGGGGTGAGCCTCATGCCCGTCCAGTCTGTCCTGGACCATCCTGCCCCTCCGTTTGGCAATGACCTGAAGAAGAGTGCGAAGACCTGGTTCAGTTACAAGAACCCGGTGTGGGGGTGGGAGAGCAGAGCCCCCCCAGAGCACCATGGGGGTGGTCTGTCTGTGGCCCCCGGAAGACTGGCCCAGGGGCTTGCCTTCATCACATCTTAGGTGGGTATCTCCCAGGCCCAAGCCATGCCCTGCTCACACACTGGACAGCTGCTAAGCTTAGAGGACGCTCTGGTGCTGCTCCCTGGGCAGTGGGCAACGGTTGGCCTTGGGAGGAGGGGCTGCAGGGGAGAGGCTCTGGGGGAGAGAACGTTGGGCAGCTGCAGCCTCCAGGAGATCCAGAGGCTGTCCCCGTGCCCGGGGCTGGACGAGCCTCATCAAGGCCCAGGAGGCTCCGAGATGTCACCCCGGCTTGACCTTCAGGCTCTGCCCAAGCCAGAGCGACCCCAGGGCAGCGCTGTGGATGGCCTGGTGCAGGGCCTGCGGTGTGCCCCAACACACAGAGTCCGTCTGCAAAGACATAGATCCACTGGTGTTAGTCAGGTGTTTAGGTCTGTGACCAAGACACCCGGCAGGAACAACTTAGGGGGAGAAAGGCTTATTTGGGCCCTTGGTTTCCTAGGTCTCAGTCCATGATCAGCTGATGCCATTGGCCTGAGGTGAGGCAGAGCAACATGGAGGAAGGAGACAGTGGGAGAAAGTGGCTCAGGTCAGGGCCACCAAGAAGGAGAGGGAGGGAGAGGGAGAGGGAAAGAGAGAGAGAAGAAGGGACAGGGACAGGTATAATCCAAGGCCACGCCTCCAGTGACCTATTCCTCCAGCCACTTCCACCTGCCCACAGTTATAACCCAGCAGTCCATACAGCTATCAATGGATTAATCCAGAAACTGGGTTAATTCACTGATGAGGTCAATGCCTTAATAATTGTCTAAAACCCCACCTCTGAACCTTGCTACTTTGGGGACTTTGCTTTCAAGAAATAAGCTTTTGGGGGGAACATTTCAGATCATATTATCTGTATGTGTGTGTGTATATGTATTTATTTTCCAGGCAGTTAGGATATCTCTGTTCACACAGTAGCTAGTCACTGAGCCAACGTGAAACAGACTATGGTGGAAACACAGGTCAAAGGATACAAACTTTTACAAAGTTGTACATAAAAGTCACTGAACAAACACTATTACAACAAGCAGCAACACAATCCTGACACGGAGGAAATCTATACATCTGATTTCTAGAATTGCTATGTTATACTATTAAAAATGTCCAACAAAACGTATAGCACATGAAAAGAATCTTTAAAAACGACCACCCATATACAGGGGGGAAAAGCAATTAATGGAAATGGCCTTGAAGAAGTGCAGACAATAAATTAACTAGAAATATTTAAATAAATTATTTAAAATGTGTTGAAAGGTGTCAAGGAAAGCAAATATAAAGAAAACGAGAACTATATTTCACCAAATAACGGACATCAATAAAATAATCATAGAAGTCGAAATTGGGGGGTTGAAAGTTACAATAACTGAAGTTAAAGTTCACAGAATTTCAAACAGCAGTTTTGAGCATGGAGAATAAGCAATCAGTGAATTTCAAAGTGGGAATATTGAGATTATTCAGTCTGAGAATCAGAAAGAAAAAAAGTAAGAAAAACAGCCTAGGGAAAATGTGTGTCTACGTCAAGTGCATTAAATGTGTCTGATGGAGATTCAAGAAGAAGAGACAGAGAAATGGGGGGAGATGATATTGAAGAGATGACAGCAAGAAATGTGTCAAATCTGACGGAAAAGTCTGCACACCTGAGAAGCTCAATGAAACCACAAATGAGACAAACTCCGAGGCCCACACTGAGACACACTGGGATTAAGCTTTCAAAAGGCAGGACAGAGAGAGAAGGTGCCGATTATCAGAGGATAGCCAACCCATCCAGGGGACTTCTCACAGGACTGACAGCTGACTTCTCATTGAAGTTCATGGAGGCCACAAGCCACTGGGACAGCATGCTCAATGTGGTGTGCCACAGCAGCTAAATCCCAAAATACTGGCAAAAAACCTGATAGTTTGTTGCTAGCACTCCTACCATACAATAAATACTGAAGGAAAATTTTTAGGTTGCAAGCATCTGACTGCCGTGATTCAAGTTAGTTTAAAATAATAGCATCAATAAAGGTATTTATGTACTTAAAAAAAGAAACCAGTATAAATTAATATTTCATCTCTTTCCCTTTCTTGACTGATTTAAAAAGCAATTGTAGAAACAACACATGTGTAATTATTTTATGTTGGACATATACAATAATGTAAGGTATTCTACAATAACAATGTCAATGGACATGTGTGGGTACAAATTTTTACTGGGGTAAGAAAATGGTAAATTTAATCCATAGGAAAAATAAAGAGAACCAGAAATACTAATTACTAAGTTTAATATAATAAATTCTGTCAACATATTCTTGTTCTCCTTTACTCAGATTCCTTAGTATGCATACGATTATATAAAGTAATAATCATGATACAATATTAACCTGTTCACAGCACATGTGTATTGATAAAAGCACAGAAAGGAAAGAGCAATTAGAGTCACTTAGGGATAAAATGTCTGGACTTTAGAAACACTTTATATAAAGTTTCAGCTGATTGTGATAAGTTAAAATATACCAAAGCACTAAGCAATTATTATAAATGTTTACTGTAGGATTCAGGGATAGCTCAGTGGTATATGATAGCACTTGTCATCCAAGATGCAAAAGGATCTTTTTCAATCTCCACCCCAGCAAAACAAAATAAAATTAACAACAACAGCAACAACAACAAAAAACAACCACCCAATATAAAATTAAAGGAAGTCAAATGTTACAATAGAAAACATAAAGGGCAGGAGATTCAGAAATTCAGTATCAAAAAGCAAAAAGACACAAGACAGAACACAAAATAAAAGGATGGACATGTTCCCTAAGAGCATTAAATGTGAATGAATTGAACAAATTCAATCTAAGAACAGAGCTTGTCAGACCACACAAAAAAATCCAATTACACACTTTCTAAATAACACACACAATATAATCAAAGATGCAAATAGGTTAAAAGAAGGATGGAAATGGTAGATAGCAAACATCAGCAGTGAGCTGGAGTGGATACTCTAATATTAGATAAAACAGACTTTTAAACAAACACTGTTACTAAATAAAATGAGGTATATTTTATAATAATAACAGGACAAATCCAGCAGAAAAATATAACAATAATAAACATATATGCATATAACAACTGAGCCACAAAATACATAAAGTAAGCATTTGCAAAATTGAAAGGAAAAATAGACAATTTAACTAACATAGTTGATTTCCATACTCCACTTTCAATAATAAATCTAGCATCTTGCAGATCAGCAAAAGGTCACAAGACTAAAAGAATACTGTATACTCACAATATCTAGTGACATTACAGAAATCTCTACCCAACAGGGGAATACACATGCGTCTTTAAAGTACATGGAACATTCTCCTATAGACAATCTACTTGTCCGTAAAATAATTACCAACGTATTTAAAATGATTTAAACCTACCAAATATATTTGCTGATCACAATAGGATGCAATCAGAAATTATAAAACAGAAAGAAAATTAGGAATGCATGTAGAGGACCACAGACAAGTTAAGATGATGTTAATTAAGTTAAGGTGTGTAATAATTATTAAGATGAAGTAACACCAGCGAGACATTAAGATGATAGAGATTCCTTAATGACTGACTGCTGTATCTAATGATGTTAAGCTGTGTATAATTATTAAGATGATGAGGATTGCTGTAACTGGATGATGCTAAATTGAAACAAGCTGTGTATTCAGTTGTGTATATATACCCCTGCAGTCCTACAATAAACGGCTCCCACTGCATCAGTCTTCACAAGTTGCTCGTCACTCACCCCCTGGCTATTTTGCCCAGCCAGCTGGTCTGCGGCAAATGCACAACTGGGTGGAAATAAAGAACCCAGGAAAGCAAGATTGGTTTAACCCCAGAAACACTGAATTAATGTCACACACCAAATCTCTAAACTAAGAGAACATATACTGTGTGCTCTTAATCGATGCAGAGAATAATTGAACAAAAGTCTACACCCCTTCATAATTAAAAGGCAAACAAATGCCCTTGACAAATTAGGAACAGAGAGGAACTTCCTCAGTAAGATAAAGAATATCTGCAAAAAAAAATCTGCATTGACAACATGCTTGATGGTTGAGGACTGGGTGCTTTTCCAGAAGATTAGAACAAGGCAGAACATTCTCTCTCTCTCTCTCTCTCTCTCTCTCTCTCTCTCTCTCTCTCTCTCTCTCCTTCTCTCTCTCTCTCTCTCTCTCCCCCCCCACATTAGTGCATCATCGTTCTACATGATGACCTGCCCTCCCCTCCTCCCCCCCACAGTTCCCCTTCTCTACTCCAGGACTCTAACTCCTGTATATTGATGGATTTTTAAAGTGGGTGCTAGAACACATCCACTCGGGAGAGTTTTATCCACATTGTGCTGGGTTCTTTCATGGCACTCAGGCTAAGAAAAAGGAAGAAAGGAAGCAAAAGACAAGAAGAAAGAAAAGGCAGTGATCTGGAAATGAAGGAACTGAGTGATCTCTACTTGCAGATGGCACCGTCTTTGTATATAGCAATCCTGAGGCATGCGTTGAAAACTTATTAGAATTAATAAATCAATTCAGAAATGCTTCAGGATACGAGGAAATCAATATATGGGAACCTATTGTATTTTATACAGCAGCAATTAAATATCAAAAATTAAACTAAGGAGACAATTTCATTTACAGAAACATCAAAAAGAATAAAATGCTTCAGAGAAGACTTATGACATTAAATGGAAAACTTTTAAAACTTCAAAACATTATTGAAAGTAATTTTTTTAAATCTAGACAAATGGAAAGACGTGTGTGTCCCTGGGTTGGAAGACATTGTCCTCATGGTGGCCGCAGCACTCCTGCAGTCAAGGGTCCGTGCCTGGGTTCTGGTAAGGAGAGAACTGGGTCTGGTAAGGAGAGGGCTGGGTCTGGTAAGGAAAGAGCCTGGGTTCTGAGAAGCTCACACACCAGAGGCTGAAGGTCCCAGCCCTGGCCAGAGCCCTGTCCACTGCACCACATCAGTGGCTCCATAGGGGAGGAAGTAGCATCTGAGATGGGGAGGAGAGGGCCACCCCAGGGCCAGCATCTGCTTGTAAACTCACTCCTGTGAGAACCAGCTCAGGTCCAAGGGACTACCCGATGGTCTCCCCAGGGGGACACCCAGCACGACCCCAGAACCTGCCCCAAACCCCGCTTCTGGAAGGCCTCACTATCCCTCGAGACCACACTGGAAACCAGGCTTCACCTGGGTGCCCAGATCCCAGCCATGGCAAGCCCCTAACTGAGCTAGACCCAGGGTGAGTCTCCTCAAAACCCCAGCTTGCTGGTGGCAGGCCTTCCCTGGCCCCTGGGGCTCAGCCCCGAGTTTCTTGTTCTGCATGTCAAAGTGGCCAGCTCACAGGGTCCTGAAGCAGGCTTGCGGTTTCATGTTTATCTGCCTCAGACATATATGCCTTTTTGGGAACATCTTGGCCTTCTCGGAGCTTTCTGATAAGGGACGGTCACGGTAACCCAAGAGTAGCAGGTGTTATTCCTCCTCTGTTTTGGCTAAATTTCCACTGCAGTTATAGAAAGTATATAAGGGAACAAACTTGGATAATAAACGGCACACATGCCTCCTCCTGGATGAAGAACCTTGGTGTCCTGTGATTTTTTTTTTTTTTAATTTTTTAACCTCGACGTCTCTCGCCGGACTCGGTTTCCGTTAGCCGGACGCGGCATCTGGAGGTCCTCACCGAGGTCCGGAAAGCAGAGGTAAGCGGACGAGGCTCACCTTCTAAGGGAGAAGGGGGAGGATTGGTATAAAGATAATTTAAAGAGACAGGGTACGTACCATGGGTAACTCAACAGTGAAACTTCGTCTGGCCAACGAAGTTAAAGAACTGTTAAGCAAACAAGGAACAGGAATAAAAACCAAGACAGCAACCGAATTCGTTGAAGTTATAGCCCAGGCTTGTCCTTGGTTTCTGACAGGAGGCTTTCTTAATAATAGTGATTGGGATTTGGTAAAGCAGGATATCCAAAAGTTGTTGAGGGACCAGGGTCCGGATAGAGTCCCGATTGCTACTTTCTCCCTATGGAGATTGGTAAAGGATGCTCTTTTAACTGATAAAGTAAAGATTAAGGAGCAGCTTGCTGAATGTGAACAGGCCCTTAATCAGGTCCAGGAAGAGCAAATGGCAGAGTTCTTACCCCTTTCCCATTATTCTTTCACATCTCCTTCTTCATTCTTAGATCCACCCTAGCTGCTCTCAACCCTGCCTTCTCATCTTCCCCCTCCCTACCAGGCCCACAGAAAAGTCTTAACTGACCTTCTCCAGAATATTCACCATGGCTTATTTTAGGACTTTCAGCAAAAGAATCTCTACAAAAGTTCAATGTAGATAAACTTCCTATTTTCATGTTGCTCTGTTTTATTTGGCTACTGTCTGAAAAAATCAGCACTCCAGGCGCTGGACACTCCCTTACTAGTTTTCCACAAAAATATGTAAACAAGGCCTCTGGCCTTGAGCTGGGCTTCACAGTGCTGACTACATTTCTAAGATAAGGGAGTTACTAACTGGGCTCCATGGTTACAGCTGGCAGGAGGAAGAACTGGAAAGGGAGATAGAGGAACTGGAGGGTCGATTGAAAAAGTCAAGATTTAAAGCACCTATGGCCCTGATCGATGCTGAGCTCCCTCCTTATAACCCCGATTGGCATGAGGACAACCTCAGAAGGTGGGGGGTGTTCAGTGGCAGCCTAAGACGGCCCAAACTTTTCCAGTAATTGAAAACCTGGATGCCAATGGACAGCTGGCCAGAGTGCATGTTCCTTTAGCCTTTAAGGATATTAAACAACTAAAGGAGGCAGTTACTAATTACGAACCCCATGCCCCTTTTACATTGACTCTCTTCAAGTCTTTCTCTGCCAATCAGCTGACACCTAGTGACTGGCAACAGCTTTGCAGGTCTGTGTTGTCCGGAGGGGAGTTTTTGTTGTGGAAAAGTGAAAATCAAGAGAGGTGTCTCGAGCTAACCCGAGTCAATCAAGACGCCAGCTTCCCACGGCGTAACCTTGAAATGTTAACAGGCTCGGGACAATATGCTATCATAAATCAGCAAATTAATTATGATCCTGGGGTCTATGCCCAGATAGCTACAGCAGCCGTTCAGGCTTGGAAGGCTCTACCTGTTTCAAATGCTGAAACAAAAATTTCAAAAATTGCTCAAGGACCCTCTGAGCCTTATTCTGACTTCATTGCCCGATTGATGCAGGTAGCAGGAAAAATATTCCCTAACTTGGAACAAGCCATGCCAATCATTAAGCAATTGGCTCTTGAAAATGCAAATTCCTATTGCCAAAATGCCATTAAATCTACCAGAGCAAAGAGTGTTGATGACATGATTCGAGCTTGTAAGGATATTGATGGAGCTCATATTACTGGACAGGTTCTGGCCGCTGCCCTCAAAACGGGAAGCCAAGGTGTACGGGGCAATCCAGGAATGGAATGGTGCCCCAGGGAGTGGGGGGCTTCGTCACCTCCCACGGACCAACCCCTTTCTATCTGTAGACTCCCCAGGGGAACGCCAGGAAGTGCAGGATGTACAGCTGCAACCGCAGGTCGCAGAGACAGAACAAGCTGCTACCACAGTAAGATCTTGGCCAGGCGGGGGGAAAATGCAGACAAAAATCAAACAAAATGCAATCGACTAGGAAAACTTGGGAAACTTTTGCCCCGAAAACGGGCAGCAGACTCCATGTTGTTTGCATCACCATGGTAACCATGGGGTGCCTGGCCAGAAGAGCAGCTTCCTGGTCCCACCTCTCACACTTTTTCGGGCTTCCGATTGGTTCTTCCACAGTCACTCAGACAGGACTTCTAGTCCCGCCATCCAGCCACTAACTGTACTGCTGTGTTTCAGATTTCTACCAGAGCTGCTCAGAGCCTGTATTTTTTTAAAAAAATGCCTACCTGTAAATGCTAACGAAAGATATCTTTTTCAGACAAAATTTAATTCCACAGGTTTCTATGTTACAGTCCTAAATTTAAACTAGTTCTAAGTTAAATAACCTGACTTTTTCTTTATAGTTGTGTTACTAAATAATGTTCTATTGATGAGAGATATCAAATATGCTTTCTTTATATTTTACTTTTAATTTTGGAGGTTATGAGGATGCATTTGCTCGCCACAGGAACAAGCCGGCAAAGTTCCTGTGATGACCAAAAAATCCTTATTCTCATTGCTAACTATAAAAATAAAAATGTATACTCAAGGATCTTATTTCAGTTACATCAAGTGACGTCACATAGAAGAGTGCACTCCTAGTTAAAAATAAATTAAAATGGATCCAAATATTTTAAGACCACGTGGTTACATAAAGTTAATACAATTATAAGTTATGTTCTTATTCTTAATATATATATTTTTAGATATTTAGATAACCTATATTTGTTAATCTATAAATTAATTAGTACATGCCTATTGATTAGTTAATATATATTTGCCTAATTGTTTTTCTTCAACAGGAAGCCCATAATTTATGTTTTATATTTACATTTATCAGATACTCTGCCTTTTCAGTTACAGATATTTGAGATAAATGTGTTTACTATAAATTTGCTTTTAAGTGAAAATACAATCAAGTAGTTTCTAATTCTCAAGGTTACTGTTTAAACTCATAAGATGATAAATTATTAAAATTATTTCTACAAAATATCTAAGGGTTTTAACTATATTTTCATTGATATTTCTTATCAAAGTATAATAATTTGTTTATAGATTCTAAGGTTTTCAGAAATTGTTCCAAAGTATTAAAAAGAAAAAGATGCTTCAACAAAGAAAAAGCACACATGGATCCTAAAAAGAAGAAAGAAATCATCTTTGGGTAAAACAAGGTCTTTATATTCATTTTCCTAAGTAAAAAAGATTTTTATATTGTTATCTAAACAGATGATGTAAAAAGTTAGAGCAATTAAAAAAGAGATTTATATATACTAAACTGACTATAATTAATTTAAGGGTATTTCAGGTTATTTTACTAATTTAACTATACTAATGTGAGCTAAAATTTTGTCCATATTTTGACATGATAAACACCTATTAAAATGTAAGTTTATTTCTTTAAAGAAAGATCCTTATTGCCTAATAATTCTTACTGTTTAAGATAAAGATTAATTTTGGTAAATAAATTCACATTGTTGATTAAACATTAAGTATATTGAACTACTAACTTAAACCCCTGTATGACCTTTTGAGAGGAGACCCCTCACCCACCTCCCCACGAAAACCTACTCCAGAAGCCTTAAAGGCACTTAGATTGATAGAGACAGCCTTACAAGAGATGCAGGTAATGCAGGTGGACTACTCCCAGTCCTTGTTATTCATTGTTCTGCCGTCAAAACTCACCCCAACTGGAGTTTTTTGGCAGACTGGTCCTATTTATTGGGTTCACTTACCTGCATCCCCCTCTCGGGTCTTGATACCTTTCCATGATCTGGTAACACAATTAGTTTGGAAAGCAAAATATCTAGGAGATGCCTTGTTTGGGAAAACCTTTGATGTTCTCATATTACCATATAATCAAGACATTCTTTCTAAATTAAGACAGGAACATGATCTCTGGTGTCTCTTCTTCTGTAGTTTCATGGGACAGGTTGACAATCACTACCCTAAAAGCAGGCTCCTTGAAAGTCTAAAGACATGTCCAATAATTTTCCCAAAGATCCTAAAAAAGGATCCTCTCCTGGGGGCACAAACCGTCTTCACTGACGGGGCCAAAAATGGGTTTGCTGTCGTTTCAGATGGGACCCAGGTCATCCGCAAGAGAGTGGCCGATTGCTCAGCCCAAAAGGTGGAAGTTGCAGCCTTAACATTGGCCTTACAGACCTATAGCTCGGTGCCCCTTAATGTTTTCACAGACAGTCTCTATATCGCCAGGCTCGCCTCTGCGATTGAGACAGCACCTTAAATTGGAAAACAATCCACTATCATGGACCAACTACAGACAGAACAGCTTCTTATATGGGCTAAGACAGATCCCCTCTTCATAGGTCACATTAGAAGTCATTCCGGGCTTCCAGGCCCTCTGGCGGCGGGCAACGCCGTGACAGACGCTGCCACACATGCCACTAACCATGTATATACAATAACTGAGTATGATAAGGCCCTCCAGCTTCATAATAAATTTCACCTAAATGCACAATCCTTACGCTTCCGCTCAGGATGTTCCCGGGATCAAGCTTTAAAAATTGTCTCCCTATGCCCTACTTGTGCATCTTTTATCCATTCCCCTTCTCTGGGAGTCAACCCAAGGGGCCTTCAGCCAAATGACATCTGGCAAACTGATGTAACTCATATTCCTAGTTTTGGAAAGTTGTCCTTTGTACATGTCAGTATAGACACATTTTCTGGGTTTATCTCTGCTACTTTACATTCAGGAGAAAAGGCTAAAGATGTGATACAGCACTATGTAAAAACCTTTTCCTTCATGGGAACCCCCCAATGCATAAAAACAGATAATGGCCCAGCTTATACTAGTCAAACCTTCCAAAAATTTTGCTCACAGTGGGATATTATACACAAAACAGGAATCCCATATAACCCCCAAGGACAGGCCATTGTAGAACGGGCCCATCAACATCTTAAAACCTATTTGCAAAAAACAAAAGAGGGAGAAATATACCAGAGTTGTCAGGGACCACATGCACTGTTAAATATAACTCTGTTCACTTTAAATTTTTTGCTCACAGATGCTGAAGGCCGTACAGCGGCGCAGCGTCACTTCTCCTCTCCCACCATGCAAAAGGCACAAATAAGGTGGAAGGATTTATCTACAGGAAAGTGGCAATCCCCTGCTCCACTCTTGGCTAGAGTGAGAGGAGCTATATGTGTCTTCCCTCCAGGGACGGAAAAACCCATTTGGGTCCCGGAACGCTGCACGAGACCGGTGGACATAGACTCGGGAAGGAGCGATGACCCTGGGACTTCAGGTTCGGCCATTTTCATTTCTCCAAAGAAGTGACAGAATGAGTTTTGCAGGATGGATCTTCCTTATAACGGTCCTGTCATACAGGCCTGCAGACGGAGGGCTAGAACCCCCACCAGGTAATATCCATCAACATCTTTTTGGGACCCCCTGCGAGTGCAGGGGAGGGATTTGGAATCAGGCCCCCAGTAGCTGGATTCAGACAGCCGATTGTGTAACCAAGGTAGCCTGCCTCCGGGCTGAAGTTCATCAACAAATTGGGGGATTTCACCACCCTAAGTGGGTATGCATGAACAAACCAAAGATTAACCCCCCCTAGTCCCGAAAAAACCCTCAGTAACTGCTCCACAACTTGCACTTATACCTCAGCAGTTCATGTCTCTTGCTATGAGACGGCCTCGATTTGTGTACACAAGGGACAACAGTATTTTGAGGCCAGATTGACCTAGACCCGGTTGGGGGAGGGGGTGGGAGTGACTTCTCACTTCACTCCGTTTCTTTTCTGCCAAGGGGGAGTTGAATCTAAACTCCGGCTGGCTGGGTGTCAGGGTGAGGTTGGTAAGTCCTCCTGTTGGCCCACTGCAGCCCCTACAGGGATCTCTGACGGGGGGGGACCTACTGATTCTGTTAAACATCTTCAAGTTATCAAGCTTTTGAAACCACAGGTCCCTGACCTCATATACCACCCCTTGGTGCTGCCTAAGTCTCAGCTCCCAGATCTGGATGCCAATATGTGGGATATCTTAAAAACCACCCTTTTCTTACTTAACAACTCTGATCCCACGCTTGCTAGTGACTGCTGGCTCTGCATGACAACAGGGGCAGTCATGCCCATGGCAGTTCCTATCAATGCCACCATATCTGATGATGGGACCTGCCAGCCCAGGCTGCCTTTCAAGGTCCAACCTTTGGGCACTTTTACAGAATGTCTCCTAGGTGCAATGCAAAACAACATCTATGATGTTGATGTTGGAGTTACTTCCTTTGGAAATTGCTCAACAGTAAAAAATTATTCCTCACCCACTCCAGCCCTCTGCCCCCCTAATGGCACTGTTTTTATGTGTGGTGGGAACTCTGCCTTCCCCCAACTCCCAGCAAATTGGACAGGTGTCTGTGTCCTCGCCTTGCTCCTCCCTGACATAACCATTGTCCCTGGGGATGAGCCCCTGCCCATCCCCAGCCTAGAGACTCTAGTGAGAAGACACAGGAGAGCTGTACAAGCTCTACTGCTACTCGCCACACTGGGGATAATGGCTGCTGTGGGCACAGGCACAGCTGGACTGGGTACAGCGATACATTCTTATCGCCATCTATCTCAGCAGCTTATAGATGATGTGCAGACCCTATCTGGCACTATTGGGGACCTACAAGACCAAATTGACTCTTTGGCAGAAGTAGTCCTTCAGAATAGGTGAGGCCTAGATCTGCTGACCGCCAATCAGGGAGGGATTTACTTAGCTTTGGGAGAAAGGTGCTGCTTCTATGCCAATAAATCAGGCATAGTTCGCACTAAAATCAAGGAGCTTCAAGAAGACCTAGAGAAAAGAATTATTTGAGAACCCTCTTTGGACTGGGATGAATGGGTTCCTGCCCTACCTTCTTCCCCTCTTGGGGCCCTTACTGAGTCTTCTTTTGATTGCAACCTTGGGACCTTGTGTTGCAAATAGGATAACTCAATTCATTAAGGACCAGATTAACATTTTAACCTCCAAGCCAATACAGGTTCACTACCAACGCCTGAAGATGGATGACTCCGCCCACGAAGTGTACTTACAACCCATCCGGAGATGAGATGAGATGGACAGGAGCCAATACCCAGCCCTCCTATGTGCCTGCTTTTGCCCAGGTCCCTAATTACCCTGCTGACTTGGTGCCGTCATCCCAGACCCTTACGTTCAGAAAGCTCCCTGGTCATAGCTATCCCACTGGCAAAGATTATGACTGGGATCCGCAGTTGTGTCCTGCTGGCCATGACATCCTAACTGAAAAGTGTTCATTTACTAGGACAAGAGCTGATCTTGTAGTACCCAGTGACGGGCAACTTCCACGCTTGCACTGCAACCTAAGCCAGGGGAATGGGGCCTCCCCAGAGACGGGTAAGCAGTGCAGGGGCGGTGGACGACCTAAGACAGGGGCTACTTGATTCCCTTTGACATGCAAAAAACTAAAGAGGGGGACTTGCTGGTGGCAGGCCTTCCCTGGCCCCTGGGGCTCAGCCCCGAGTTTCTTGTTCTGCATGTCAAAGTGGCCAGCTCACAGGGTCCTGAAGCAGGCTTGCGGTTTCATGTTTATCTGCCTCAGACATATATGCCTTTTTGGGAACATCTTGGCCTTCTCGGAGCTTTCTGATAAGGGACGGTCACGGTAACCCAAGAGTAGCAGGTGTTATTCCTCCTCTGTTTTGGCTAAATTTCCACTGCAGTTATAGAAAGTATATAAGGGAACAAACTTGGATAATAAACGGCACACATGCCTCCTCCTGGATGAAGAACCTTGGTGTCCTGTGATTTTTTTTTTTTTTTAATTTTTTAACCTCGACGTCTCTCGCCGGACTCGGTTTCCGTTAGCCGGACGCGGCACCAGCTGACTTTTTACAGAAGTGGACTATTTGATGCTAGAATTCACACAAAAATTTGAGGGACCTCGAAAAGATCTTGGAAAAAAAATAGAACTGGATTAGAGAATTCACCCTTTCAGATTCCAAAACTTAGAATGAAGTCTGGTAATCCAGGCAGCGGAGTGGCACCGAAATCACAATGGACATAGACATCAATGGACAGGAATCGGGGAGTCCAAAACCACACCTTCCCGTTTCAGCATTGTGTTTCAACTCGAATGCCAGGACAAGTCCAAATCGGGAAGAAGAGTCTTGTCAACAAATCATGTCTGAACAACTGGACATCCATTGGCAAAGGAATGAAGTCACATCCCTACTGGACACCCAATGTGAAAGTGAGCCCAAAATAGATCAAAGTGCGTGAACTGAAACTCCAAGACTCTTGGCAGGAATCTGGAGTGAATGTTCATAGCTGCGGGCCAGGCTTGGTTCTTAGATACGTTGACAGAAACACAAACCAGAGACAAGTAACAGACGAAGGGAACCTCATGGAGATTAAGAACCTTTCAAAGGACACATCAGTCAGTGACAGAACACAGACTGGGGGACCCACAGACCAGGCGAGGTTTGCAATGTGACTTAGACCTGAGGGGGCTCTCCCTAAGAATAGCCAGGGCCAGGACTGACCCACCTCTGTGTGCCAGGAAGTGGCTCACTGCAAGGACTTGGCTGCTGTGACTCAGGGAAGACCCCAGGAGTGCCCCTCACAGACCTAGAGCCAGGCCAGGCACCAGGTCCCTTCCTTCTCTCATGAACAATTGGCTGGACCGTTTGTCTATGGGGACCACCTTGAAGATGGCACCTGCTAACATGGTGGCTCTTCATCATGGCTAAGCCTCAGTTGGGCTTCTGTCCTCAGAAGCCCTGCAGTTTGACTTGCCCTTGCATCACCACACGCTCAACACCCCTTGAGGACGTTCTACCCACAGAGGAAGACATCCCAAGCTCTGGAGTCCAATCACACGGCCTGCCCACTCACTCCCCACACCTAGCGTCTCCTACCATTGCTTATTTCTCTAATGGAAGAGTGGTTCTACTGAGCTGCATGCATAGCTCATGGCCAGAGCAGTTTTCCTATTGCATCAGCTCCCCACCCCATTGCAAGATTAATGAAGTCATTCCTCACTGATTTCCAGACCTAGACATTTCTTTGACAGACATTTATATCTAGGAAATACAAAGAATTCATACAGCTCAAAAAGGGAAAGACAAACAGCCCAATCCAAATAATGGGCAGTCCAAAAAGACATTTCTCCAAAGATGTACAAGTGTCCAAAAATTATGTGGAAAAAAAATATTGGATACCAGTGGTCATCAAAGAAATGCAAATCAAAACCACAATGAGACACTATTTAAAAACTGGTAGTTCATTTAAAAGTTAACTCTATAAGTATCATACAATTCACGAATTCCACTCCTGGGTATATCCTCAAGATGAAGGAAAATGGATGTCCACACGAAAACACAATTATTTGTATCAGTATTATTCATCATGGCTAAAAATCGGAAACTCCCTAAATGCTCATCAACTGATGAGTGGATGAATTAAATGTGGTATACTCATACAATGCAATGTTGTTCAGGAATAAAAATAAATGAGGAGTAAATAGATGAGGAACCGATACAGGTAACCGTGGAGCTGAGCCTGGAGAGCATCCCATGATGGTTACTGAGAGGCTGGAGACAGGGCCTGGGTTGTGCGAGACCGAGGCATGGGTGTGGCCTGGAGCGGGGCTGGAGGCAGGGCAGCGGTGGGGTGAGGGAGGTGGGGTCCTGCAGGGGCCGGGCTTCCTGCCGTGTTGAAGACGATGTTCTTAGATCGAGTGTGGCGGCGGGTGCACAACTCCGAACACACTGAGAACCGTGGAACTGTACCCTCCCAGTGGGTGGGTGCATTTTATGGCTCGTGAATTATATGTCTCTAAAGTTGTTATAAAATAATAAAGAAAGGAAGAGGAAAGAAAAAAAAGTGAAGTGAAGGAACATTGTGCACCCTGCAGACAATCATCCAGAGGAGGCTGGGGTCGGGGCAGGCGGCCACATCAGCATCAGACACAGCAGAGTTCCCGGGAAATGATCCCAGGAAAAACAGAGACAAGGCATAAAGAACCAGCAAAGCCTCAAAACAAGGAAGGAAAAGCCGCTGTCACCGAAGGAAGAGTTAAACGGGTCTGTAATTACGCTCCGGGCCTCGCGCTGGCCCAGGCGGGTCCTGCTTCCCAGAGTGGGCTTTCTCCTGGCACTGGCTGAGGCTCACGGGAGGTGGGTGGCCCTTATCCCGCGGAGAAGGACGGTGGTGCGCCTCGCCTGCTGCTGAGAGCTTTTGTACGAAGGTGTTGAATTTGTCAGATGTTTTTTCTGTGTCTGTTGAAATGAGGGTATGAATTCCCTCCTATTTCTATAAAAGTAGCAAATTTCAGTGATTGGATTTTTAAATGTTGTTATTCACGGAATAAAACCCAACGGGTGGTGATGTGTTATGCTCTTTCATGCGTTTCTGAAGCCAGTCCGGCACTGTTGAGTTCACAGCTCTTCTACCCATGTTTGTGGGGGATACATCCGGGTTTTCCTTTCTGGTAATGCCCTTGCGAGGTTTGCTACCAAAGTCACGCTGGCCTCTTAGAAAGAACAAGAACAAGGAGGGGTCCTCTCTTTTCTGTTGTTTCTAAGAATTTGCAGACCACTAGCTTTAGTCGTCCTTGAACATTTGGAAGAAGCTACCAGTGAAGTCGAGTGTGGTTGGGATACCTTAGTGCACGGTATTCCATCATCAGTTCAACTTCTTTAATTGTCCTGGGTGTGAATAGGAGAGCCTGGTGCCTTCCACAGATGGAGCTCAAAGTTGACCCTGAGCGGTTCCGAGTGGGTTTAATCCCACAGGTAAAAATTGATTCCAGATACATAAGAGACCTAGATCTCTCAGGCCGACAAGGAAGCTTTCGAAGGAAGCACAGGAGAATACGTTTGTGGACTGGAAACACTTGAAGATCCTTTAAAGAGGGGGCAAGAGGCACTGAACACACAGGGGAGTGGTAATTGTACAATGTCAAGGCAGCAGTGTGAACAGGCTTTCTCTGTCGCAGAAAGCCCACCGGCTGCTGAGCTCATGCAAAGAGCTTGCTCAGCCTCCTTAGTTAACAGGGAAATGCAAAGGCCAGCCTCTGCCCTGAAACTCCACCCACCAGAAGGGCTCACGGAGTGTCAGAGAGGATGTGGCACCGCCCAAGTCGGCACACTCTCGCAGATTCAGACTGGTCTCAAGAAAAATGCAAGTTACAGCAGCATGTCAACAACCACTCACTTCTCAAAAGGGAAGTTTGTACAACCACTTAGAAAAATTCTTTGTTGGCATCTAAGAAAACAGAGTATGCCCAGATCCTCATTAGTCACGGTCCCTTGTTGGCCAGTTGGCCTGCTAGGAGAGTTTGCTTGTGACCCTGAAGGCAGTGCTGAGGGTGTCACTGCTGATCATGGACATGCAGCCGACAGCATTTGCCGGCCACCTGTCCAGGTGAGACAGGGCGAGTCTGCCTTTGGGTCTTGGCTGTCCTTCTGTGAGCAAGGGAGCTTTCTGGGGCCTATTTAGGGTCACATCTTCCTCTTGGGAGCTCTTTGTGATGAGTTTGCTGTTTGGACATCCCTGAGCAGGGTACTGAAGAGCTGCCCTGGGTTTGTGAGCACAAGAAGGCTGCGGAGTGCCTGCAGGGAAACTGAGTGAGATGAGCTTTCCTCAGGCAGCAGCCATGGGCGCTCGCCAGCGAGAGCGTCCGGGGCAGCAGAACTGTTGAGTCAGGCGCCAAGACCACGTGCGGGTCTCTGTTGGTAAAGCTTTTGATGGGACGCTCTGAGGTTCCCTGGGAGCCGCAGCTTGGGGTTTGCCAATTAGCGGTTAGTGGTGCCACTGGCCCTTCCCACTGTGACTGAGGAGAGTGGACCGTGTGTACTCCCTCCCCACAGTTCCACACCTAGTCATGCCCAAAATGGATGCATGCACATGTGCCCCAAAGACGAACCTGGAAAGCTCCTAGTGCCGTTATTTACAATTGTCTTAAACTCCCCAGGGCCCATCAACAACAAAATAGTCTTGGTATATTCCCAATGAGAACGGCTCTAATAACACGCCCTGTGCACGCACCTTACCCACAGTGTGTGTGTGAGGGCAGCCAGGTGCAGGCGCCAGAGATTCCAGAACAGGGCAAAGCCAAGCCCTGAGCCGGACACTGGGAGGCGCCCTGTGGGTGGTGAGCACAGGAAGGGAGGGCAGGAGGCTGCCTGCCTCCACCGTGGGCCCCCTCCTCTCCCCTCTTCTCTCCCTGCCTCTTCCCTCCCCTCCCCTCTGCCCCCTCCTTCCCTCTGCCCCCTCCTCTCCTCCCCTCACCTCCCCTCTCCTCCCCTCTGCCCCCTCCTCCCCCCTGCCCCCTCCTCTCCTCCCCTCTCCTCCCCTCTCCTCCCCTCCCCTCCCCTCCCCTCCCCTCTGCCCCCTCCTCTCCTCCCCTCTCCTCCCCTCCCCTCTCCTCCCCTCCCCTCCCCTCTCCTCTGTCCCTCTCCTCCCTCTCCTCCCCTCTCCTCCCCTCCCCTCTCCTCCCCCCTCCTCCCCTCTCCTCCCCTCCCCTCTCCTCCCCCCTCCTCCCCTCTCCTCCCCTCCCCTCTCCTCCCCCTCCTCCCCTCTCTTCCCCTCCCCTCTCCTCCCCTCTCCTCCCCTCTCCTCTCCTCCCCTCTCCTCCCCTCTCCTGGGGTGTCAGGTTTTAAATATTGTCTAAGGAGTCAGTCAGCAATGGATATGGACACTCTCCTCCCCTAAGACCAAATGAACTACAAGCTTGGAGATGCTCCCGCTGCTTTGCGCCCCAGGCTCCTTCTCCACCCTTCTCCAGCACCGTCTGTGTGCCAGTGAGCATCTCCAGCCCCTCTCACGGGAATGGACTTCCTCAGTGTACGGAAGAAAGAAAAACAAAACCAACATCTTTCCCTTCTGCCCGTCTTAGGTCCTCGTCTGGGCCCCGGGGACAAGGGCAGGAGGTGCTGACCTGTGCTCTTCTCGCGTCCCCGGGCCACCCCAGGGAGGAGTGTTGCTCACGGAGGGGGCTCAGAACTCCGCTCATGAAGCATCTTATAAAGAAAGTACATGCTCTGCGCTGGCTCCAGGCTGATGAAGGTCTCTGTCTCCAGGTGTCAGCCTTTGTCCCTCCTGGTGGGGACGGAGGGACACACCTCTGTAAATTACTGCCCTGCCCTTAGGCAAATGAGGGGTGGGCTTCCCGTGTCCACTTCTGCTCACTGGCCTGCAGTTCAGGTCCCTGTGCCCTCGTGGCCCTCCCATTCTCCTTCACAGGCTCCTTAGCGCCCAGAACTGACCGCACCGGGCATTTGGTTTTCCAAGTCCAGGCGGCTCTTGAGAATGGTCCGTTCCACATTGAAGATGTCAGTCACAGCCGACACCTAGGACAGCCGGAGGCACCAGTTAGAGCCATGGGCTGGCAGAGCGCACGGGGGACGCGTGCCACCGTTCCTAGGACCCGCATGCTCTGCGGGTGATTCTCACTGCCCTTCCCTGCAGGCCACGTGAGAAGGAGTGGTCAGCAGGGAGTCACGGAGACGTCTTCAGTATGTGACAGGTCATGGGCTCACGAGGACCCTCGGCTTCTGGACGGGTTGGACTGGAGGCAATTGCACCCCCAATGACCAGAGGACAGAAGAATCCAAGGACGGTCGTTAGTGGTCCCTTCAGACTCTTGAAACGCTGGGGTGGTCCGTCCCAAGTGCCTGCGTGCTGACCCCCTTCCTCCCCCCACAGCTCCCGGGACTGGGGTGAATGCAGGTTCTGGCCCAGGACCTGCTTCTCCCAAGGTTCTCCAGAATCTTGTACAGGATCTGACACATGGCAGGTGTCCACCCACTGCTTCTTATCTACCCAAGGAAGGGCCACAGTAAGAGGATACCCAGCCCAGAGGACAACGGCTTAAGGCTGGAAGGTGGATACGAGAGCCCGGAACAGCAATGCACCCAGAAATGTCGCCCAGCCAGACTCCCTGGCAGGTCCAACATGAGAATTTGGACCTGCTGCCTCATGACAGCAGAGCCGGCCACCTGCACCCCAGGGAAGGGCTCCCCTGTGCCACCTGCACCTGGGAAGGGCTCCTCTGTACTACCTGCACCTGGGAAGGGACCCCCTGTGCCACCTGCACCCCAGGGAAGGGCTCCCTGTGCCACCTGCACCTGGGGAGGGGCCCACTGTGCCACCTGCACCTGGGGAAGGGCTCCCTGCATCACCTGCACCTGGGAAGGGCCCCCTGTGCCACTTGCACCCAGGAAAGGGCTCCCCTGTACCACCTGCACCTGGGGAAGGGCTCCCTGCATCACCTGCACCTGGGGAAGGGCCCCCTGTACCACCTGCACCTGGGGAAGGGCTC